>NC_084596.1:41650457-41872056 GCF_033807715.1 Cololabis saira | reverse complement strand
GAGTAAACTGGGCCCACGGCAGCTCCCGAGGGCAGAAACACCGGAACACCTGAAGTTAGAGCTCCTTAAGCATGATTTATGGTTCCGCGTTAAATCGACGGCGTATACCTCGGCGCAGGGTACGCGGCGACGCGCAAGGTACGTAGTGCGTTGCCGCGTTCCCTACGCCGTAGGCTCTGCGTCGGTGTAACGCGGAACCATAAATCAGCCTTTAAAACTGCTCTCGAGGTTTCTCTGCTCGATCAAGGGCCACAGCGCCACCTGGTGGTGTGTTTGACTGAAAACCCCGACTATCTTTCACCGTGAGGTCTTTCTGGTTTATTTTGTTTATTTATTTTATTTCGGTCATTTCCAAATTAAGAATTCAATTCAGAATTCAAAACAACAAATAAACATGAAGTTAATGCTAACCTTGCATTAGACCAGAATATATAAACAAGAAAAAAACTGAATAGGTGTAGGCTGAAGCTTGGCTTATTATTACCCTTTTATAATCAATTTCTGCCAGCTCCTACATATACCAATACAGAGCAGTAAATCAATTAAAAGAAAAAAATTTCATATACTTTTTGTATATTGAAAACATTCAATATACTGTATAAACCTATTATCTATTTAACTTTTGACACTTGCATAAACACTTGCACACACTATACTTAATGAGCATCTTGTTCTTTAATACTTTTTTGAATATTTGGTATGTACTGCATTCTTTAATTTTCATTTCCAAAACATTCCACAGATTAACCCCATAAACTGAAACACATCTATGTTTGACCTCCGTTCTGTTCTTTGTTTTTTGTGAACATACATTCCTCTTAGTTCATATACACTTTGTCTTTGCTGAAACAGCTTCTGAATACAGTTTGGCAACAGATTATTATAAGCCTTGTACATCAACTGTGATATTTTGAAATCAACAAGTTCATTAAATTTGAGCATCTGATAAATTAATAAATAATGTATTTGTTGGTTTCCGATAATCAGCTCTGTTGATAACTCTGATTGCTCTTTTTTGGAGCAGAAAAATTGGATTTATAATTGTTTTATATGAGTTCCCCCAAATCCAGTAGTGGAGTTGAGGGGGGATGAGGGGAGATGGTACCCCCCCTGAAATAAAAACCGTCCAAATTATCCTCCCTGTAAAACTGCCATCCCCCCTTTCCATCCCTTATTTCATTTCATCAATGAATGTGGTTTTACTGCTATTTCAACATTTAGAGTCATCACCAGAAAAATAACACCAGAAAAATAACTTATTTGACAATTTTCACCGGTTTCAAGTACATTTTCACTTGAAATAAGTAGAAAAATCTGCCAATGGGACAAGATTTATCTTCTCATTACAACCAATAAAATCTTGTTCCACTGGCAGATTTTTCTACTTATTTTAAGTCAAAATCTACTTGAAACAGGTGAAAATTGTTGTTTTTTTTTTCCAGTGATGAGTCTTGTTTTAAGTGTAATGAGATTTTTTTTTTTACTAAAATGAGACATTTTAACTAGAAATAAGACAAATATCCATGTTAAGATTTTGAGTTTTTGCAGTGATCCATTTTACTTATCCTGTGAAGGACAGAGTCATATTGATAAGTTCAGAAAACTGTTTTTTATTGTTGTGTTTTGATGTATTTGATGTAAGCCCAGTGGATATTTAAAGCTTACAGAAGGCTGCATTTAACTGCTGCTATGTCATTCCTGCAGTATTTCTGCAGGTGTTTTGGTCAGTGCTATTATTTGTAATATATTATATTATTTGTAATCAGCACAAATTATCTGTCCCCATATGATCAAATCCACCACCCCCCCTGATTTCTTTTTACAACTCGAGTACTGCCCAAATCCCCACACAGTAAGTAATGTATGGTAGTATGAGAGAATGATACAGATCTGCGGAAAAAGGGGGGTTGAATAGTTTAAATAAAGTCTCATCAAGGTGCAGGAAGGGAGTTAGTTAAAATACAATAAAAGAAAATAAACTAAAGTGTGCAGTTATCGAGCATCGTTAGTTAGGACTGGAGATCCAGACCAGAGTAGTCGATCCAGGAGCAGGGATTGACAAGTAAACAGGCGCTGAGTTCAAGCTAAAAACAGGGACATTTCCCCTTCTTTTCGAGTCCCATCTATCATTTTAAGGGAGGTAATACTCTTGGGTGTTGTTGTTTGAATGGTAAAACTGTCATGTGTCAATAGCCCGTATGAGTGTTATATATAATCAATGAAACGCACTAAGCCGATCTGTTTCGTGGCTAGCATGTGCTGCTAACAGCAGCTAATAACAGGTGTGTTTTTATAACTAATATTTATTTAAATATACTATTTAATGTCGCAGTTTACTGTTTAATTGGACTAAGATGAAGGACGGCCTTCACATGTTTATCAGCGGGTGTTTTTCAGTCAAAGCTGAGGTTTTTGGTTGCACAACTTTGTTTTCAGCATGTCGAGGTCGTGGCCAGTTTGTGTCTTTATTTCTGTATATATATATATATATATATATATATATATAATATATATATATATATATATATATATATATATATATATATATATATATATATATATATATATAAAACATTTTTTAAATATTTTTATTAATTTTTCACTTTTACAAGTAAAGAATGGATACATTTTTTTATTTTATTTATCCAGGAAAGTCCCATTGAGATACAATATCTCTTCTGCCAGGATGGCAGCAAAAAATACATTCAGTGTCATATAAAAGAAAATACATACAAGGACAAGTAACTTTACAAAAAAAATAAAAACATATCAAAACAAGAAACAAACAAACATAAAACATACAAGGATCAGACAGCTAAAACGAATTAATGACAAAGAATGACACTTGATTAAAAACAATGAAATTGTTCTGTGAAAAATGATTTTAACATATGTTTGAACATGTTAAGAGAGGGTAAATATTTGAGTATGTGTTGTAGCTCATTCCAAGCTTGCGGTGCATAAAAGGAAAAGGCTGATTTATCCAACTCTGTTCCAGTGCTTGGGACCATGAAGAGAATTTTCTCTGATGATCTAGTGTTATAGCTACTAGAGTAATATTTTAATAAATTGGATATGTACAGCTGTAGTTTACCCAGTAATGCTTTTGCAATAAATATTAACATATGTGATTTTCTCCTTAGACTCAGTGAAGTCCATTCAACCATTTGATACAAATTACAATGATATGAATGAATTACATAATATGATCCACAGAAATAACAAGCAAAACGGGCAAACGAATAAACACAGAACTAAAAAAAAAAAACAGATCCATATAAATAATATCCTGGTTACAGTAAAAATGTACAGTATGACCAGTCAAGAAAATCCCTGCAACATGATATTATGGACATCAGGCTCTACATAGTTCATGTAGGGCTCCCAAACTTTATAGAATTGGTCTGTTTTTGAATGTAATATACATGTAAGGTTCTCTAATGGCACCAGATCAAACACCTCTCTCTGCTTTTAACTGTTGGTACTTTTTCAGTGATCCACTGTAATAAAATATTCTTCCTCGTAGGGCTGGGCGATATGGACCAAAAGTCATATCTCGATATTTTCTAGCTGAATGGCGATACTCGATATATATCGATATTTTTTCTGTGCCATAATTGGGGTTTCCCCCAAAGCATTATAGCATAGCATCTCTGTTAGCATCTCTGTTAGCTTCATTTTTTCTGAGGCAAACCCTTAAAAAAACAGTCAGTTTTAATACAAAGCCTCGTGCCAAATGTCACACAGGTTCCTTTATTAACAGAGGTCTGCACAATATCAAAATGTATAAAACAAATGAAATAAAAATAAACTGCCTGCATATATAGAATAAAAATGCTTCTTGAATAAAATAAAACAAATATCCCGTTCCTGCATAACAATTAAATTAAAATACACTGTAATTAATACAATGTAGACAGTAACAGGCAGACTTTTCCACTGAGGTTGACAGTTGTGCAAATAACAAAACATTTGTGCAAATCTCAAATAAAACATGTAAACAGATATTGCATCTCTTTGAGCAAATCTCAAAGAATAATTACAACAAGTGAACTACTGTACATTTTACAGATTTTGTGCCAGGAAAACTAACCTTGACTAACATTGAAAATATATCGATATATATTAAAATCTCGATATATCGCCCAGCCCTGCTTCCTCGCTGCATAGGTAAGAATACAATACAGCCTCCGATTATGTTTTTTAATGTCAAGTGTTGCCTCGGGACCCCCAGTACAAGAGATACGGGATCCATCTCCAGCTTTAAACACAATATCTTTTCTATTTCAGACAGCACATCAGACCAATACACCTGCAGTTTACAACATGACCAAAAAAAATGAGTTAGGGGACCAATTTCTATCTTGCATTTAAGGCACATGGGTGAGAGAAGGATTGAAGTGATGTCTACGGTTGGGGGATATGTGCATTCTGTGTATAATTTTAAACTGTATCGCTTGGGCCCGATTGCAAACTGAAATTGATTTAGCCTGTCTCCATACATCCTTCCATTCTTCATCATCAATTATGATGTTTAGCTCCTTCTCCCATGTGCCTTTAAGCTTGTCCAACCCAACCGGGGGTGTGAAACACAGAGCTTTATAAAATATGCTTAAAGATATCTCTCTTGCTGTTAAAAATAATAATATATTTATTTATTATTTAGGTCCATCACATGCTGAAAGTCCTAGAGGGGAAGGGATAGTGGTCTCCATGGTAACGCAGATCCGCCCCAGCAGCCAGGTCTTCCATCTCAATGTCAACATCCACCGGTGGCGGCGCTGCGGCTGCCATGGCAACCCCGGGATGTGAGCAGGCTGTGATGGCTTCAGACCGCTACGCCAGACTCATCCTGGCCCAGATCAACAAGCTGCGTCTTCGCAGCGACTTCTGCGACGTGGGACTCAAAGTAGGAGGGCAGGTGTTCAGGGTGCACCGGCTGGTGCTCGCCGCCAGCAGCCCCTACTTCTCAGCCCTGTTCTCAGGGGGGATGAGGGAGGCGGAGAAAGAGGAGATTCAAATCATCGGAGTGGGCACGGAAATCTTTGAGATTTTGCTGGACTTCATATACACAGGTCGGCATGAATATTAACATCTTTAAAAGTCAGTGTACATTACCGCCGTTTTCTGAATGGAAATGGGTCAATGACGTGACGCCTATATTTTCTGAAAAACTGATTTTTTTTCAATTCAAAAAAGGTTTAAATGGATAAAGAAAATACCAGATATATGAACTACCTGTCCCATATATGGACTCACTTGAATTTTACAAAAAATACTAGTTATTTGGGATTTTGTTGTTGTTTTAAGCGTCAAAATGTCATGTGGTGCGACCGTCCCACCAGGACTCTTGGTTTGAAAACTTTTTTTGAAATCACTCTAAATGTATTTAAATCAATCTTCTGCCCTATCTGGTATTATTTCTGAAATGTCTTGTAGTGTGTAAGATTGCAACACATTTGTATTTATATTTCCATCATAATATACAAACAAAGTTTGACTGATGATGTCCATTTTATGAAATATCATGTGGCGCAACCATTAAAAAAAACAACCATTTTTGTATAATACTGAAAACTTGTAAAAAAAAAGATGTCAAGATGTCAAATTAATTAATTTAAATATGAATCATGGTTGCACCACATTAACTTTTTAAAGGCTAGTGCCAATTCATCTTGACAAAAAACTCTGAAATCACTTAATTTAAAATCTTTACATGAATTTATGTGTACACAACATTTTTAATGTTTGAACTACTGCAATAAATATTCTTTTTTTTTTATTATTTTAAAATTGACCTGTTGAAAATCCTTATTCGTCATTGACCCATATATATCTTGTTTTTCCCCCCGTTAGGGACAATCAGTGTGACTGTAGAGAACGTTCAGGAGATCATGATTGCAGCAGACATGCTGCAGCTGAACGAGGTGGTCTCCATATGTGGGGAGTTTCTCAAGGATCACATGGACCCATTAAACTGTGTCGGCATCTTCCAGTTCCTGGAGCAGATCGGTTGCCTCCATATGCTCGAATTTGCTGAGAACTACATCTACGTTCATTTCTTAGAGGTATGTTCATATAAGTCATTTTTCACATTATACACAGTCTCAACAGAGCAAATGGATAAGAGCCTCACGCTGGAAATGTACTGGAGTGCTTCTTGATATGGGTCAATGACGAATAAGGATTTTCAACAGGTCAATTTCAAAATAATAAAAAACTGAATATCTATTGCAGTAGTTCAAACATTAAGAATGTTTTGTACACATAAATTCATATAAAACTTTTAAATTAAGTGATTTCAGAGTTTTTTTGTCAAGATGATTTGGCACTAGCCTTAAAAAAGGTCATGTGATGCAACCATGATTTATATTAAAATGAATTAATTTCCTTAACATCTTGACATCTTTTTTTTTTACAAGTTTTCATTATTATACAAAAATGGTTGTTGTTTTAATGGTTGCGCCACATGATATTTCACAAAATGGACATCATCAGTCAAACTTTGTTTTTTATATTATGATGGAAATATAAATATAAATGTGTATACATCTTATATACTACAAGACACTTCTGAAATCATGCCAGATAGGGCAGAAGATTGATTTAAAAACATTTAGAGTGATTTCAAAAAAAGTTTTCAAAATAAGAGTCATGGTCGGACGGTCGCACCACATGACATTATGACGTTTAAAACAACAACAAAATCCCAAATGACTAGTATTTTTTGTAAAATTCAAGTGAGTCCATATGTGGGACAGGTAGTTCATATATATTTGGATTTTCTTTTATCCATTTAAACCTTTTTTGAATTGAAAAAAAAAATCAGTTTTTCAGAAAATATAGGTGTAACGTCATTGACCCATATATCAGTAGACACATTCACTGGTAACAGTGTTTTTGTGTGTGTGTTTTTTTTAACACTGTTTCAGCAAATTTTTGTTATTGATTAGCTGCAGTTACTGAAAATACTAAAATTGCAAGCAAAAAAAATCAAAGTATAAAGACCAGATTCTGGAGTGTTCTGATGACTCCAGGTTTACCTTGTTCCAGAGTGATAAATGCAACGGTAAAAATGCCCCCACCATGCCTAGTATCAACCATGGAAGCAACTCTCCCATCATCAGAACATGATCTCGGTAAAAAGATTAATTCAATTGTGAATGAAAAATAAAACCATTGTGACATTTCATAAGGTTATCAAAAAGGTTCCCCCATAAATGCAAGCTTAGTTTATATTTGCAAGGCACGATTTAAAGCAGCACTATGTAACATTTCCACCTTACTATAATATTTCCAGAGTCATTGTGATGGAACATCAACTTCCAACAGGTTTAATGAACCTCTGTCATGGTCTGAGGGGTCTGTATCACCTTCACTGGCACTATGTAACTTTGAGGAGCATGGTAGGAACCCTTCCACACTAAAAAAACTACACATTTTTACGGCTTTGACTGCTTTACGGCATACGTCACTTCCCCCTCCTTCCCGATTCGTAGTCCACACCAAAGCTGGGCGGGGCGTGGAGCGCAGAGCTCAGCAGAAGCTGGTATCATGGCCGAAGAAAATAAAAGTTTTATCGGAGGAGGCAAAGAAAAGAGAGTTAAAAGCAATCCTGTGAGCTCTAGTGTTTATATTATGAAGCTCAAGAAGGAGATCAAATCATATTTAGGTAGAAACAACCTTTCATTAACTGTATTTGGCATTCAATCAATTTTTAGCAGGTAAAAAGACCCATTTTCAGGGGAAAAATCTGATTCTGGCAGGCAATCACTTTTTGGAACGACACCGGCGTTCACTCGCTGGCGTGAGCTGTAAGACGAGGAGCAGGGATGTCCGACCGATGGGGATTTACGGGGATAAAACAAGAGACAGAATTGTTATGATACAGACACATACCAGCTCCGGGTTTAGCTCAACACCAGCTTCTCCTGAGCTCTGCGCTCCAAGCCCCGCCCATTTTCGTCTCGACTACTAATCGGGAAGGAGGGGGAAGTGACGTATGCCGTAAAGCAGTCAAAGCCGTAAAAATGTGTAGTTTTTTTAGTGTGGCAGGGTTCCTACCATGCTCCTCAAAGTTACATAGTGCCAGTGAAGGCGACACAGACCCCTCAGACCATGACAGAGGTTCATTAAACCTGTTGGAAGTTGATGTACCATCACAATGATGATGATGAAATATGATATTAAGGTGGAAAAGTTACATAGTGCTGCTTTAAATGTGTGAGACTTTTATGTTTTTGCAAAGCATCTTCATATTGGATCTGGTGGTGATGTTTACCGATCGTCTCTCCTTCCTGCTCCCTTTAGGTGTGTGTCACTGACGAGTTCAGGGGCCTTTCAAAGGATCAGATAGTGAGGCTTTTGAGAAGTGAGGAGTTGAGGATTGAGGATGAGTACCAGGTGTTTACTGCAGCTATGGACTGGGTTCTCCATGATGTGACAAAGAGGAAAAAACATGTTGTGGAGGTGTTGGAAGCAGTCCGTTTCCCTCTGCTTTCCCCGCAGAGATTATTCAAATACATAGAAGGTAAGGAACAATGAAAAATGACATGCTTGCACTTAATGTGGTTTATATTAAGTGCCGCCCACTTAATGTGGGCGGCAGTAGCTCAGGTGGTAGAGCGGGTCGTCCAATGATCGGAAGGTCGGCGGTTCGAATCCCGCTCTGTCCCAGTTTGCTGTCGTAGTGTCCTTGGGCAAGACACCTTACCCAGCTTGCCCCGTGTGAATGTGTTTGAATGTGTATGAATGTTGGTGGTGGTCGGAGGGGCCGTTAGGCGCGATATGGCAGCCACGCTTCCGTCAGTCTGCCCCAGGGCAGCTGTGGCTACCATGTAGCTTACCACCACTGGAGAGAATGTGTATGGATGAATAATGATTTCTGTAAAGCGCTCTGGGTGCCTAGAAGGGCGCTATATAAATCCAAGTCATTATTATTATTATTATATTTGTTTCAAAATATAGCACACTGTAAAGTAAAATGTCCATGAGGTGGTTAGGGAGAGAAAAAACAAGCCACAAAACCTGAACCACAATATCTCTGTTGGGAAAACTTGCTAGACAAAATGAACAGTAGAGAAAAAAAGAGGATTTAAAGAAGCAACATATGCTTTTTCATTTTCGTTTGTTTTTTTCTGTAATATATATTTGTATTGTTTTTTTCTAAATCAAATTAGTCACATTTTGCACATTTTGGACATCAGCCCAAACCACAAGAAACATTTTTTTCTCCATGTTCTCTAACTAAAAGGTATTACAGACTTCAGCCTGCGTGTGGCGCTGCAGACTCTGCTGAAGGAATACACCGAAGTCACAAAGTCTCCGAAGGAAAACAAGATGTACAGTCAGCTGCAACCAGCCAAGATGCGGCCAAGAAGAAAAGCAAGAAAATACCTTTATGCAATAGGTTGTGTATCACATATATAACTTCATTTTCTTTTTTTCTTTTTTTAAGAGGCTTGTGATGAGATTGTGATTTAAATTGAAAACTGCAAGGTGAGGCAGCGTTCAGTTATTCTGCTCCTCACCGGTGGAACAAACTTCCTGTAGACCTGAGGTCTGCTCCAACTGTAGATCCTTTAAATCAGCCCTAAAAACATTACTGTTTACTGACGAGTACTCTTAAATTAAATACTTACCTGCTGGACTCTACCGCCCTTACTTTTAACAACTTGTGCTTATTGTTATTTTACCTCTTTTATCATTTTATTTCATTTATTTATTATTTAAGCTTACTCTTAAATCAGCAACTTGTGCTTCTTATAATTTTACCTTCTTTTCTCATAATTGTATTTCATTTTATTTGTTATTTACTGTCTAATTTTGTCTTGCTGCTTTTAATGTCGATGTAAAGCACTTTGAATTACCTTGTGTTGAATTGTGCTATATAAATAAACTTGCCTTGCCTTGCCTAAGTTGCAGGATTATTGCACCAAAGCCATGACGTGAAACTCCCAAACTTGATGAAACTAAGTAGACATTTCTTGTTTCCTTGCGACAGGAGGCTACACTCGGTTGCAGGGCGGCCGCTGGAGTGACAGCAGAGCGCTGAGCTGCGTGGAACGCTTCGACACCTTTAACCAGTACTGGACCACGGTGTCGTCCCTGCACCAGGCCCGCAGCGGGCTGGGGGTGGCCGTCCTGGAGGGCATGATCTACGTGGTGGGAGGTGAGAAACATCTGCATGTTCTCTTCTTTCTGGATTTCAGTGAAGACATAAAAAACCCCCCCCCCACCATAAATGAACTTGAATGATATATTTTTTTACCCGTAGGGGAAAAAGATTCAATGATTTTTGACTGTACAGAACGATACGACCCCGTCACCAAGCAGTGGGCGGCCGTGGCCTCTCTGAACTTCCCTCGCTGTGGAGTTGGCGTCTCTCCCTGCCACGGCGCTCTGTATGCGCTCGGTAAGGCCAACATTTGTTCCAGACACGTGTTTGTTTTTCTTTTTTATAAATATATTTATTGATTTCAAAGGATCAGATAATAGTGAATTATATGACATTACAGATACAGAGGTGTCAAGTAACGAAGTACAAATACTTCGTTACCTTACTTAAGTAGAAATTTTGGTTATCTATACTTCACTGGAGAAATTATTTTTCAGACGACTTTTTACTTTTACTCCTTACATTTTCATGCAATTATCTGTACTTTTTACTCCTTACATTTTAAAAACAGCCTCGTTACTCTATTTCATTTTGGCCTTTAAAAAAAACTATCCAGTTAAATTGCTCCATCCGGATAGAGTGAATTTGGTTGTGGTTGTTTCAGATGTTCTTGTCCAGTTTTGTTCTTACATCCGTTCCCTCAGATTCCTGCAACTAAACTTGGATGTACATTCCAATAAATGTTAGGATAAATGATAACATGCCTCTGAAGTTTGACTTTTTGCACCATTACAATAATTATAGGCAACTAGTCATCATATCACCTGCTCTCTGAAACACATGTTAATGCTCAATAGTACACATATATGGTTCTTTAATATATTTACATTATACTAAGATACATTCATTTTCAATGGCTTTTTTCCCCCTTACATTACTTTTACTTTTATACTTTAAGTAGTTTTGAAACCAGTACTTTTATACATTTACTTGAGTAAAAAACTTGAGTTGATACTTCAACTTCTACAGTGTATTTAACTCTATTATCTATACTTCTACCTGAGTAATGAATGTGAATACTTTTAACACCTCTGTACAGAAATATGCACCCTCTTTTAAACACTACCTAGAACATGGAACACACTCTCCACACAGACAAACCAAGGTTGAAAAGTAACAAAAAATAACCCTAAATAAAATAAAACAAAATTAAATAAATAAAGATACAGAGATGAATAAAAAAAGAAATGAAATGAGAGGGAGAAAAAAAAGGGGAGAAAACATTTAGAGCCAAATGGCGAACCTACACAAAAATAAGTAAATATTAATTATCTTTCAATGTCAAGCCAAGCTAGACCATAAAGCCGCTCCGAAGAACCTGGGCACCGTTGTCCCCAATATAATCCAGAAAAGGTGAAATGTGAAAAAAAAACATAAATGGTTTGTCCTTGAGCCAGAAGCTAACAGCTTCTAAAGGGATGAGTTCTATAACACTCCAAATCTAATGTGAAACTGTAGGAACAGAGTCTGAAATCCACTGGAAGAGAACACCCAGACACATGTTTGAACATGATGATTTGAAATGGGGACGTATGAAATGATCAGTAACACCAGGGATATCATTAAGGAGGAAAATGCTCTGTGGTCCAGCTTTGTAAAGTGGCAGAAGTAACTTGAGCACAGGAGATATCATATACCAGTTTTTCAAAACGTAGATGCATTTTTTTCTTAAAACACTACAGCTACAGGGTAAAACTGCTCCCACTTCAACCATGGTTTTAAGGGGTGAAAGTTTGCATCTTGGCCCATTCACTGCCTTCCTATGTCTTATTTGAGTTTCAAACCTGCATAGGTCAACTTTGGCTCAGATTACACACGGTATTTGTTACTGAAGCGCATTATTATTGTAAGAGGGAGCTTGCAGTACAAGCACATACAACCACACGCCAAACTTAAAATACCTCAAGTGCTATTTTATTCTCTAACACTTAGCGGCGCTCTCGTCTACGGTTCATCCACTGGCAGTTGGCACCCATTCCTCCTCAAGGCACAATGTCATCTTAAGTTAAGTGTTGGAATTGAAGGTTTTAGTGGCGATTGATATCAAGTTTTGTTTGTCCAACACCTTTCATGCAACATGTGTCACATAAAGTGTTTCACAGTATTCAACTAATAAAAGCAAAAAAACCACCCAAAAACCGTGAAAGCTCCACTCCACCTTTCTTTACTGGATAGAAGTGACACATTTTGCCACTGAACTAAAACCACAAATGCTTTTATGCATAGATGCAGAAAGGCTAAAGTAATACGAATATAAAAACTCAGTCAAAACTTAAATTAAAAAGGCGTGTCTTTGTTTTACTTTAAAAGCTTTGGGGCCCCGGTACCTCGGCGGGCGTCCCCCTCGCCAATGCTCTCCGTTGTCCTTCGTGGTTTTACAGACGTGGACTACAGAGGTGACAGGACACCTCTCCCAAGCCCATGTTTCTGTTCTTGGAATAATTAAAAAGTTACTACCAGAAAACCAGAGGTTCACAGGACAAAAAAAGTAGATTAAAAAAAAAAAAGTTAGATAAAGACCATTGAGAGTTTTATAAACTATTAAAAGAATCTTAAAATAACTAATTTAGCATAAGTGCAAGTGTAATTTTTCTTGGAACGACAATTCAATTCAATTTCTCTTCAAATGTATTTGTATTGGTCCAAATCACAACAAATGTCGACTTCAACAATACAGTTCAACTTGTTCCAAATGAGTACAGAGCCAGTATGAAGCAGCAATGAGGATTATTGCTCCACTAAGGAAGCAAACAGGTTGCACCAAAACCTTTCTTTACAATCCCCAAACCCTGAGCATGGACCAGGCTGCTGTGGAAAGAAAAATCTCCCCTTTAACGGAAGGAAACATCTGGCAGAACCAGACTCAGGATGGGCGAGCAGCTGCTGACTGGTTGACGGTTGAGAGGAGAGGAAAGAGGAGAGAGAACAGCAACAGACCAGGAGCACCTGCTGGGAAGAAGCAACACAAGATAATAACAACAATGATGTCATGAACAGAGTTGGAGGAGAGGACAGAGTGAGGAGAGGTGCATCATGGGAGGTCTCCTAATAGTCAACACTTATAGCAGCATAACTAAGGGATGTTTCAGGAGAACTAGCAGGAGATTTTTTTTTATATGTCCTCAGTTTTAGCATCTCTTTATTGGCTACCTAGAAAATCCAGGATCTAATTTAACATCCTTCTCCTCACACATGAAGCTCTTAATAACTGAGCTCCATCACATCTTTAAGAGCTCCTAGTTCCATATTTTCCAAGCAGAGACGGCAGGTTTACTTATGGTTCCTTGAGTTTCTAAAAGTAGATTTGGAGGTAGAACCTTCAGATATCGGGTTCCTCTCCTCTGGAACCAGCTCGGTTTGTGTTACCTTTCAGATTTAGCTTAAAACCTTCCTTATTGATCAAGATTTATTTACAACCCTGGATGTGACATTGTGGATGAGCTAATGAGATAATAAAGAATGATAATGGTCCAATCTTGAAGAAACGCATGCATGGATCAGTTTTTCAGTCAGTCTGAGATGGGATGTTTCTCATTTTCACCAGAGGTGGAAAAAGTACTGAAAAATTGTAATTGAGTAAAAGTATCTTTACTTTGCTTAAATCCTACTCAAAGTAAAAGTAAAAGTACTCATCTAAAAATGTACTCGAGTAAAAGTACAAAGTACTTAATTTAAAATGTAATTTGAGTAAAAGTTACTTTCAGTTATTTAATGCAAAAAAAGGATGAGTCACAAATCAAATCCAGCACAAGTTGTTTTAATTAACTTCGAGGCATATTAAAGTTAAACATCCACAGTGGTAAAAGCTCAGCTGAGCTCAGTAACATTATCCTTTTACTTCCGCAGAACAGGACAAAAAGGACAGTCACAACCTGTACTGTAAAGTGCAAACTATTTTCAGTTATATTGTCCAACCAACAACACTAAAACCAGAATCATTCAAACACAAAATAAAGTGCCCAATGCCCGCAGGATCCTGCTATTCACAATAAACCAAAATAAAATACCTACAAGATTTTCACCATAAATGTTGTACTCAGTAACGTGAGGGGGTTCAAATGTAGCAAAGTAAAATACTTGGGTCAAAATGTACTCGAGTAAAAGTAAAAATTACATATTTCAAAAACTACTTAGAAAATTACAAATTACTCATAAAAAGTACTCGATTACAGTAACGTGAGTAAATGTAATTTGTTACTTTCCACCCCTGATTTTCACAATATTACGAAGGTGACAAAAGCAAATTTGAAGGGCAGATCTTGATCAAAAATAACTTCCTCACTGTAGTACTGGAGACCAACATAATGCCACAAAGAGTAACTACATAGCTAGACAACATGTCCTAGAAGTGCTTAGGTCCAAATACAGCCACTTAAACTTCATAAGCCTTTAGCTAGAGAAAGAGTTTCTCCAAAGAAGAGTTTCAAGGTGGTCCAGTCTGCTCGTCCCAGGTGCATGGATGCAACAATCTCACTGTAGGAAGGTTTTTAGTTTGATGAAAATGCATTTTTGAGGCAGATTTGATGTAGCTCTTTAATGATATAGGTCTTTTCTTCTCTACCGGATTGCTTGGGACCAGTAGCAGGATTTGGGGTTTTATTTTGAGTCTTTCTCTCTCTTCGGGGGTGATTACCATGATCTCGGTTGTGAGCGATAGAAATCCATTTCCATCCATCATAAAATATAAAAGGACTCAAGTCACTGGCTAAGAATGGGTGATATTTTACCGTTCACGATATACCTTCAAAAAAATTCCCCACGGTAAGAATTTGTCATCTCGCGGTAAAAACGATAAATTCTCGTTTGACGTTTTTGTGTAAAGTTGATTTATGGTTCTGCGTTAAATCGAAGGAAGGAAGGAAGGAAGGAAGGAAGGAAGGAAGGAAGGAAGGAAGGAAGGAAGGAAGGAAGGAAGGAAGGAAGGAAGGAAGGAAGGAAGGAAGGAAGGAAGGAAGGAAGGAAGGAAGGAAGGAAGGAAGGAAGGAAGGAAGGAAGGAAGGAAGGAAGGAAGGAAGGAAGGAAGGAAGGAAGGAAGGAAGGAAGGAAGGAAGGAAGGAAGGAAGGAAGGAAGGAAGGAAGGAAGGAAGGAAGGAAGGAAGGAAGGAAGGAAGGAAGGAAGGAAGGAAGGAAGGAAGGAAGGAAGGAAGGAAGGAAGGATCTGAGTCATTACAGTTTTGCAGTACAGGTATAATCATTTAATTGGTTTTTATTAATTCAATTTAATTGGTGTAGTTTAGTAGTATTTAGTATCTTTTACAGCAGTGATTTGGGGGCTCCAAAGACTGAATGTGGTGATAGATTTATAGTTACAAAGGTGGAGTTGAATTGGTATTTTTTTTATCGTTATCGGGATAAATGCCAGAAATTATTGTGATACATTTTTTAGTCCATACCGCCCATCCCTATCACTGGCAGACGGCAACATACAGCTTGCAAATAATCCTCCTGGTAACATCTTTTGTTCACACAATAATGTCGCTGATTAGAAAAGTGTGTTTCTCGGTTGGAAACTTGTCTAAGTGAATTGTAGAACTGTTGATAAGAATTTGCTCTTCTTAGCTACAAAGACGAAAAGTAGAAAAAGCAAGATAGTTTTGGTTTGCTGCTTGTAAGATGCAGCAAAGGCAGCATGTTGGTAAGTTGGGTGGAGATAAATATGGGGAGTCTGGGTGAATCTGAGGTAGGTCTGCGATGTTTCTCCTCCCTGCAAACATGAGCCACTCACTGAAATAGACGTCCTCAAACCTAAGCGGCCCCACGCCAAATTACTGGGGTCTGGTTGTCTTTTTTTTTCCTGAGTCATGATTTTAATGAACCAAATCTGTCTAAAAGTGCAGGGCCGTGTGCAGTAAATCTACTGTACGTACAGCCCATAATTCAGCAGTTGTAGAACCAGCTGTAGCAGCTACTACTTGAGGTAATTATCAGTCTCACATAGTTTATCCCACTCTTCCTCTCGGTTTTCAGACGTTTACTTCCAGGCCATTTATGCACAGCTCTAGATTTTAACTGTGTTGGTTTGGTAACAGGAATGATGACACTGTCATTTGTGTTTCCATGTCGTTCATCTGTAGTTTTATTGATCTAATTTTAAGAACTGTAGGACTTCGGTTTTTTTTTTTAATGGTTGAAGGTGTACTTTCTTTTTCACACTATAAATCCTAACTTAGGGCAAAATGTCCCCTGATTGTAGGAGGTTGGATTGGATCTGAGATCGGCAAGACGATGGAGCGGTACGACCCGGAGGAGAACAGGTGGGAGGTGATCGGGACCATGTCAGTTCCTCGCTACTACTTCGGCTGCTGTGAGCTCCAAGGTTTGTTCCTCCGATTTTTTTTTTTATTTTTTATTGAGCATTATGGGAATGCCAACCTGTTGCAAACTTCTGGCAACAGGTTGCAACTGCATTATCCTCGATATCAGTACAGAATATTCCAGTAAACCCTCAAACATTCATTTTAAATAACTTATCCACAATTAATGCTTCACTATGTCATAAACAAATTTTGCTTGCTGGCCTAACAGCAGCAAAAAAGATAATTGCAGTAAGATGGAAACCACCACACACCAGGGTTATAATAGTTTTGAATTTTTCATTTTAGTTTAGTTTTATTTCGTTTTGACTTTTTCTCCTTCAATTCAGTAAGTTTTAATTCGTTTTTAGTGTGGGTTTGCTGGTTTTTATTTGTTTTTATATTTTCAAAAATGCTTAGTTTTTATTAGTTTTAGTTTTAGTTTTTACGTCACGGACCGTGAGGCGTTAAGGTGCCATAGCTGCCAGTTCGAGATAAACGGCCAGAGCGGAATTAATTGATCATACCAAGAGGGTCCGTGTATCTTTTGGTCATTGGATTTTTCCGTCATGAGTGGGAATCAAAAAACAAAAAACGATTGGTTTATTTGATTTTCCTTTTAAAACAAAAAACAAATATTGAATTACACTGCATTTTTTCTTTTTCTGTGTTAATATGATTTAACAAAGATTCAAAATACGCTTTTATTTTCGTTTTCTATTTCATATAAGAAAAATGAAATCCCTAGTCAACAGGAAGGAAAAAACGAACCAAAAACAACCGTTTATTCATATTCGTGCACCGGAAGCTGGCATTTACAACCGAGTGAACTTAGTTCTGGATATTTAACAGGCATTCCTGTGACAATTCTCTCCAGGGGAAGTTTGATTTTAATATTTTATTGGTCGGGTTTACGTGACTCGGAAATGGCTCTGTATGCTGCAGTTCGGGTAACCATGGCAACCATAGCGGCGCTGAAACAACAGATTAAGGATTATTTTTTAAAGATTGATTAAGGACTTGTTCCACAGCGGTTTGACGCACAAACACATTTCCTGCACGTTGCAGCAGATGTGTCTCCTGCAATGCTCAGAAATGAGCGTCAGAAGATTCTGTGCTCGGCATCATCTGAGGAGAAAAAGGCTACGCAGAGCTGGAGAGCGCTTTGATTCATCATGGCCGAATGACCGGCTATCTGGCTTCACTGGGGGTGCATGCTGGAGAAGGTCGGGTTGGAAGAATTAATTTAGTCCCACGCGTGAGGTATCCACGTGCTTATCATTATATGTATAAATTGCACTGCAGCACAAACTTTACCTGACGCCGGAATTCATGGTATGGCTGATGGAGCTCTCAGGTTCTTCCAACCCGACCTTCTCCAGCAAGCACCCCCAGTGAAGACAGATAGCCGGTATTGCGGCTTTCCTGTACTTTTAAGAGCCGCTTGAGAGTTTATTGTTAAGTCCTGTATATTTGCATGACGCGCTGCTGACAGAGAAGGCTACGCTGAGTCCGACAGAAGTTTTATGGCGTTTAATGACAAAACTCAGCCACAACGGCCTTCCGACATGCTTAATGGGTTTTAAACGTGTACACTGCAAACGTGATCGGGGTGATCAGTGTTCAGTACAAAGCGGTCAACAAAAATTAGGCTACGGCTCATAACAGCCTGTCCTAACTGCATGCGAGCGTCCGACTGTCGCGCCGCAATGCGTGGCATCGGACCCGCTCTGAACGCGTTATCGGCCCCACGTTCTACCACGTTCTTTTGATTGACAGCTGAGACTCGCCTTTTAGAAGGCTGATTTATGGTTCCGCGTTACACCAACGCAGACCTTACAGCGTAGGGTACGCGGCGCGGTCACCGAACGGTGCGCGTCGCCGCGTACCCTACGCTGTAGGCTACGCCGTCGATTTTACGCGGAACCATAAATCAGCCTTTATTCACCCGCCCGTGCGCTCCTGAAAGAAACTCCTAACATTAGCCGACTCCTAAAAGAGTAAAGGGACAAGTAAAAGATGGGTGATTACTTGTAATCTCCCTACGTTTGTACTTTCTAAACAGAAAACAAGCTTATTATTCGGTGGAATAAGTGGGGAAAAAACCGAACAATTAATAACGGCGTGTGATTACGCAATCAAACAGCGAACAGCTGGAGTGACCGGCGTGCGGTGCAAACATGTCAGCATGTCAGATCATTACTGGGATGTGGGGAAAAAGCAGAGGACACGACCAATCCGGCAGGATCCGGGACAAATTAAGCCCTAATAAGATTAAGATAAGATTCTTATTATATCTTATTATCTTATCAGAACCTTCCAGCCTGGCGATCTCCCTCCAGCAGCTGCCACTTTATTGAAGTTCTTGTATTGAAATGACTGTTTCCTACAGCGCTTTACACTTTTTTTTCAACTTTCAACCGGCTTTCAACGCGAGCGACGGGAAGAAAATAGAAGCAGGGCGTGCGACAAAAGTCCAGCTCAAAACGACGCCGCGTCGCTCGCAACCAGTATAGACAGTGCAATAAAAAATAAAGCAATGGAACTGTTTTTGACGCTGACTCTCGCTTGCGTCGCATGCAGTGTGTATATTTGCAATATACTGTGGACATCTGAATAAAAACCTCATAAATAGATTGAATCAAAGCGCTCTCCAGCTCTGCGTAGCCTTTTTCTCCTCAGATGATGCCGAGCACAGAATCTTCTGTCATCATATCAGAATCATTTCTGAGCATTGCAGGAGACACATCTGCTGCAACGTGCAGGAAATGTCATTGTGCGTCAAACCGCTGTGGAACAAGTCCTTAATCAATCTTTAAAAAATAATCCTCGATCTGTTGTTCCAGCGCCGCCATGGTAACCATGGTTACCCGAACTGCAGCATACAGAGCCATTTCCGAGTCACGTAAACCCGACCAATAAAATATTAAAATCAAACTTCCCCTGGAGAGAATTGTCACAGGAATGCCTGTTAAATATCCAGAACTAAGTTCACTCGGTTGTAAATTCCAGCTTCCGGTGCACGAATATGAATAAACGGTTGTTTTTGGTTCGTTTTTTCCTTCCTGTTGACTAGGGATTTCATTTTTCTTATATGAAATAGAAAACGAAAATAAAAGCGTATTTTGAATCTTTGTTAAATCATATTAACACAGAAAAAGAAAAAATGCAGTGTATTCAATATTTGTTTTTTGTTTTAAAAAGGAAAATCAAATAAACCAATCGTTTTTTGTTTTTTGATTCCCACTCATGATGGAAAAATCCAATGACCAAAAGATACACGGACCCAAGAGGCTTATATTGACAGGGACGAAAACGGAGGAAATTAGATCTATAATTTCAGTTTGTTTTAGTTACTTTTCTAAACACGCAATATAGTTCAGTTAGTTATCGTTTGTCTTTTAATTTTCGTTTTTATTTAGTTCAGTTAACAAAATCGTTTTTTCAATTTTAGTTTTCGTTATTTCGTTCGTTTTCGTGAACGATAATAAAACTGCCACACACGCTTAACATCTCCCATTGGTATTTGACTTTTCTTGATATTATCTATCTGGAAATATCTACAGCCCCAATCCATAATGCAAAACAACTAAATATTTTATTTTGGTATATTGCAGCAGATCAAATTAGAGCCAAAATTGAAAGATGTATTTAAATTGATATAGACTATCTTGTTGCAGCTATCCTTGTCCAGTGTTTGATATTATGTTTTGCCTTTGTTTTATTTTGTCCTTCTTTTTTTTGTTTTTTGGTTGTTGTTTTTTTTTATTGTTGTATTATCTTTTTTTTCTGTTTTCCTTACTTATTAATTGTTACTTGTTAATTGTAATTGTTAATTACTTATTAATTGTTTTCATTGAATGCTTAGGTCCGAGGGGTGGGTTTGGAAGGAGGTGAAAATATGTGTACAATGTTTGTTTGACATCATTGTGGATGCCACAGTTTATAATGAAAAAATGAAATAAAAAAATGAAATAAAAACATTTGATCACAAAAAAAAAAAGCATTATAATCAGAGGAAACATGAGAACTTTGACCATATTTGCTAGACGGAACGAGTAATATTCCTTTTAAATGCTTCTAATGCCTGATTTTGGAAGCTCAGTTGTGCAGGTGTCTCTTCTCAGGATTCATTTACGTGATTGGAGGCGTCAGCGACGAAGGAATGGAGCTGCGCTCGGCAGAAGTATACGACCCCATCACCCGCAGATGGAGCGCCCTGCCCACGATGGTCACGTGTCGAGCGTATGTTGGCGTCGCGTGCTTAAACAACTACATATACGCAGTTGGAGGGTGGAACGAGGCGCTGGGGGCGTTGGAAACGGTGGAAAAGTACTGTCCCGAGGAGGTAAAGTGACTTCACACACCTTCATTCAGTCATAACATTCTGGGGCCAGATTCACAAAACATTCTTAAGAAAAAAAATCTTCTTAAGTGTCATTTTTTTCTTAAGTTCAGTCTTAAAAAAAGAGAAGAAGTCATATTCTCCAAAAAAGTTCTTAAGTATTTTCTCAACTTTCTTCTCAAGAAAAAACTTAAGAATAAATGGTATTCTTGAAATAAAAGTTCTCAAATTTGTTCTTGACTTTTTTCTTAACTTTAAGACAACCTTGACCTGTCTTAAAATGTCTTCTGTGAAAAGGTAATAATAATAATGATAATGATAACGATGATGATGATAATAAGCCTCGAAATCACCTTTTTCAACACATTTTAAACAAGTTTAGACTAGTAGGTCATAGTTTGAGGATATACTTTGTAATTAATTACACAAAGGGCCTGTTAACTGTTTGTTAGCATGTTAGCGTGGTAGTTAATTATTATTCATTTTCCCCAATAGTATTTTTTTTCACACATTAACCTCATCCACCATAACCTTGAAAAGTTCCTGCATCTCTTTTTCTCCTTCTCCATGTTTAGTGAGTGACTGACGGTTAAGACGCAAACTACCTGTATAAATGTTGTTTGTTGGCGCGTGCAATGCAATTACATATTTGAAGAAGTTCTTAAGTAGGAAAAATAAGAAATTATTAAGAAATGACAGTTCTTAAGACGGTTCTTAAGAAAATATTGAGGAATTGCACTTATGAACTTCTTAATTTTAGATCTTAATACATTTCTTAAGATCGTTCTTAAGAAAATATTGGTGAATCCGGCCCCAGATTTCTGGATGTTACGACTTAATTTGACTTCATTTGTTGTGCGTCTGCAGGAGAAGTGGGTGGAGGTTTCCCCCATGTCGACGGCGCGCGCAGGCGTGTCTGTGTCGGCGGTGAACGGGCTGCTGTACGCGGTGGGCGGACGGGCCGCCAGCAGAGACTTCTCGGCCCCCGTGACGGTGGACTCGGTGGAGATCTACGACCCCCACCTGGACGCGTGGACCGAGGTCAGAAACATGATCACGAGCCGCTGCGACGGCGGCCTGGCCGTGCTCTGACGGCCGGGGAGAGCTTTAAACTGTGAACGTCTGGATCTTCTTAAAGCTGAGGAAAGCCTGCACCTTAAGAAACACAGAGGAGGACGGTGTTTCTCTCTCAAGTGGACTGTTGCCCTGCGCGTTCATACACGGACGCGTGTCCGTTTTGTTAGGTCTTTAATTATCAAGAGCACAGCAAGTACTGGGAAGTGCCAAAAAACAAAAGCTCTGCTGTCATCCGTTTCCTGATTCTCTGTTCACTGAATAATTTTACTTGAATATCAGAGTGAAAACATTTCTTTCCTAAGTTATTTACGTTTGCATTTGACACCATCCTGAAATGAATCTTTTTTCAGACTACGCTTTTATTTTTCTTTATGTGTGAGAGTTTGTTGGGACTGGGAATACTGTCCTGTCCTCTGATGTGAGAGCACTGTCTTTTAGTTTAACTTTTATTTCCCTCAGAGACATGTTTGGGTCGTATCCGGTACCTCGGGGGAAAATCCCGAGCCTCACTGAAAGTTGGACCAAATGAGTCATTTTTAGTCATAACTGTAAACTTGAACAATGTGCCACTACGTGCTATCAGTTTCTGTTCCTTGACCTCTTGTACATATTCTGCTGTATATCCTGCTGCACTTTTGTCAGTTTATTCTTAAATCAAAATCAGTGACGCCTGGAATTCATCGAATTTGCAGTTTATCAACATTTCACGTTTCCTCTTCAGATGACATGAGCTCATCATGCTTTCACGCTAACTGGAGCAATTTCAGACACGTATAGCTGCAAAAAACACATTTAAAAAAAGAAAAATGTTTACACCACTGTAAAATCTATTACTTGCTGCTTTACACTTTTGGCATAATAAACTTTACAAAAAAGATGCTTACTGTTCGTATTTTATATTTTCAGTAACATTTGTTGGCTTACAAAATAAATCAAACCCTCTACACTGTTAAGTATAATACAGGACTGTCTCAGAAAATTAGAATATTCTGATAAAGTCCTTTATTTTCTGTAATGCAAAAATGTCATACATTCTGGATTCATTACAAATCAACTGTAATATTGCAAGCCTTTTATTATTTTAATATTGCTGATCATGGCTTACAGCTTAAGAAAACTCAAATATCCTATCTCAAAAAATTAGAATATTCTGGGAATCTTAATCTTAAACTGTAAACCATAATCAGCAATATTAAAATAATAAAAAATGTTGCAATATTTCAGTTGATTTGTAATGGATCCAGAATGTATGACATTTTAGTTTTTTTAATTGCATTACAGAAAATAAAGAACTTTATCACAATATTCTAATTTTCTGAGACAGTCCTGTAAACTCTGACATCCATGTGGTTCTTCTGGAGGTCACCTGAAGTGTGATTTGTGGGTCTAAGCAGCAGCAGCTATGCTCAGGTATTTTTGCCTGCCTGTTTCTTTGTTTTATTTCTTTTTGGTCTTTCTGTAAATGCTCCACCAAACGCTAAAAGCCATACCAGGTTCTTCTCTGACGTACTAAAGCTTCTTCTTACTTCCTCTGTGTTGAGCAAAAGTCATTTTTACTGACATTTTGTCTGTGTACCCGGCTTAAAAGCAGCGAAAAAAAATAAAAGCAGGAAACACATCGAAGAAAATACCAAGTGAACCCTTCCTATCTGTTGTAGTCATGGATACGTCATCATGTCATCAGCGGCAGCTGACCAGCTTCAGCATCTTTATCTCCTCCCAACTCCTCAGCGGGCTGTGATGGTGAAAGATCGTAGCACAAAGCTGCAACACCGATTTCAAAGGATGCACGCGCCTCCTGGAGTCCAGTGACAGACTCCAACAACTTTTTGCTGTTAAAACATTATTGAAACAGCTTTGTAAAGTGTCTCTGTGGTGTTCTGACCACAGAGACACTGCACAGGAAATGTCCATTTTTGAGGATTTAAAAAAAGGCACAATATCCCTCCTGTAATCATCTGACCTGCAAAGTATTTGTACTTTGTTACTTGACACCTCTGCCTGCAAAGCTAAACTTCTGCCGTCAGGCCTCTGCTCATGTCAGGTTGCAGTTATTATTCCCTCTCCATCCTGCCTCAAGAGTCTTGGGAAAACAGCCAGAAAGTGGACATTTGTGCCATATTTAATTGATTTCAGTATATGGAGGTCCAATTTTACCCAAAACAGAAAAGAACTACAAATTTTCTTCCATCTCTGCAGACGTTTGAAATCACTTCAGCAAATATCAGCAAATTTGAACTGTAAAAATGAGTTTTTGCTGCTGTGAAATGTCAAATCTGTTTCTTTCTTTTTGAAAACTCCGGTAAATGTGAGATTTATGTATGACAAAAAAAATGTCATTCTTAAAATGTGACACTTATTTCATTAGAGATGTGACTTCAAGCGTTGCCATCCCTCCAGACAACGCTGAAGAGACATTTTGTTGCTGAGGACAGAAAAGCCCTGAAGCTCGGCAGGTTTCATCCTGAGGTGAGCCCGGATACAAAATCAGTCCAAATTCTCCACATATTCTTTACTGGAGATGAGCCCCGACCAAAAGCAGGCCAGTCCAGCGCCAGTACCAGTACCCTCTTCCTCCTCAGCGCTGCCTTTGTAATGTGTGCAGGATTCCATGTTGCATTCTCTGGTTGAAAACTGCTCGGATGTATCTGAAGTATACGAGTTGCTGAAGGCAGCAGATGTTCCTCCAAAAATATCAGTGTATTTTTCTATGTCAGGGGTCGGCAACCCAAAATGTTGAAAGAGCCGTATTGGACACAAAAAACAAATATATCTGGAGCAACACATGCTGCATGTATCTATATTAGTTATAACTGGGGGAAGATTTTTTTTTTCATTATGCACTTCGAGAAAAAAGTCGAAATGTCGAGAAATAAGTCGAAATTTCAAGATTAATGTTGAAGTACAATCTTGAGAAAAAAGTAGAAATATCGAGAAAAAAGTTGAAATGTTGAGAAAAAGTTGAAATGTCGAGAAAAAAGTCGAAATGTCAAGAAAATATTCAAATTTTTGTGAAAAAAGTCAAAATGTCGAGATTAAAAAGGAAAGGAAAAAGGAAGAAAAAAAGAGGAAAAAAGGAAGAAAAAAGAAAAAAAAGAAGAAAAAACGGAAAAAAAAGGTCAAACATTTTTGAAAAAGCTCCAGGGAGCCACTAGGGCGGCACTAAAGAGCCGCATGCGGCTCTAGAGCTGCGGGTTGCCGGCCCCCGTTCTACATGAATGCTGCCATCACAGAACCAAGAACGCTGATGCGCCCTGTAACCTAACCCATCATACGGCCCGGCTTTAGGACTTGTTACTGTTACTGGCTTTTTGGATCCATTCCTTCCACAAAACATCTGGATTGCTGATTCATCTGACCACAATTCATGTTTCCAGAGTGTGATGTTTCATACCGGACACGCTAAGATAAACCTTGATGCATCTGTGAACGGTGCGTCGTATTGCAGTGCACCACACAGACTTCCCAAAGTCATTCCTTCTCCATATGTTTATAACAGCCATTGATGAAGCGACAGTTCTTGTTCCAGCTTAGATTTGCACCTTCGGCCTCCCATTACAGACATTCCTCCAGAGTCTTTGAATCCTGTAATTGTATTATGACCTGAAGAGGTTGAAATGTGCAAATGCTTTCATGCTTTCTTTTGGGAATGTTACTTAAATAATAAAATAAGAGCCGTTGACCTAGATTTAATGCTCAAAGACTCAGCATTTTGTAAAGACTGCTTTTGTACCTTAAAATGATTGTAGTCATCTTTTTACAATAACATCATTATTACTTTTTCTTTTTTAACCACATTAAAACTTTTTTTTTTGTTTTCTGTACATTCATCCACTCCTACATAGAATATAGGAATAAATGAATATTAACAGATTAAATAGATGTGATGAGGTATAACATAAACTACCTTTGAAATGTGTCTGCAATGAAATAACAGTTAATGTGAGTTTTTGTATGTCCTTCAAATACCCAAATTTTATAATTTGGAGTTGTAGTTAACGGTAAAAAGTGTATTTCCATTCTTTAATGCTGCAGAAATTAGCTTTGGTGAAAAAAAAGCTTTGAAAAGATTTGAAAAAGCTAACTCCATCTTAGATCTGTCAGCAGATCAGGATGAATCAAAGAGAGATGTGATGATCCAGGACTGAAACGATGCTGGACGGGAGTGTTTCACGCTCCTCGCTGCAACCGTACAGTATGTGGTTCAGGGACCATCACTACAGATGAAACCACCTGTGCTACCTCCTGCACCGTCAGATCAAAGCTACTGAGAACTTTAAATGGCTCTGACATTTGAAATCTGCACGTATGTCCAATTCTCCTTCAAACAAAAAAGTGTTCCAGACCTAACCTGAAGAGACTAATGCAAGAAGATCCTCACACGCTGAACATTTCTGTCCCTTTTTTGCATACATGGAAACTACAATGATTCATTCTCTAATTTTGGGAAATTATGCAACTTGGTCAAGTTCCGTTCAAATCAGGATCTGATTAGTGCAGCTTGGATAAAGCGCAGCCCATTCCCCCCAAAGTCAAGGAAACTAATTTTAACTTGATTAATAAAATGTATCCAAACGCTGAATTCTTGAGACATAAATTTAAATTTGAAGTTGACCCCTGTGCTTTTTGTAATGAATCTGAAGAATCACTTGATCACATGTTTCTATTGTGTCCTGTCTCACAAATCTGTTGGCGTGAAATTAGAAATGGGCTATCTTTAAAAATGAATGACATTCCAAATTTAGAAATTGTTAAAATTATTTTTTATATAGATACAATTGACAAATCAGTGTCCTTCTTGGTTAATGTCATTATTACATCATTACTGGCTATCACATACATCGTTGTAAGTGGAGAAAAATGAGAAAAATGAAGCCCTCTTTCCAATTTTTTATAAATGATTTCAAAAGTTTTTTGTTTCTTTAAAAAATATTTTTGTCCAATTCTCCTTCAAACAAAAAAGTG
Source organism: Cololabis saira (assembly GCF_033807715.1). Lineage (NCBI taxonomy): Eukaryota > Metazoa > Chordata > Actinopteri > Beloniformes > Belonidae > Cololabis > Cololabis saira. The sequence continues at coordinate 41,845,199 of NC_084596.1, read as the reverse complement.
TTACAGACCTAACCTGAAGAGACTAATGCAAGAAGATCCTCACACGCTGAACATTTCTGTCCCTTTTTTGCATACATGGAAACTACAATGATTTATCCCCCCCCCCCCCCCAATAACTCAACGAATAACAATTCTAAAACACATTAGAAGTAAGATATCTTCTAAATTGTGAACTTGGTGAATCAGTGAATTGTTGGAGACGAACTGTCAGCACGTCCTTACTAAACCTAAAGTCAGCAGCGTCTGTACTGTCTAAGAAAACTGTCCAAATTCCATGTCGATTCATCCTTGTTGTCCATGTTCTATCGCTCTTTCATTGAGTCTGTTTTAACTTTTTCTTTCATTTGTTGGTTTTCATCACTAAGGGTAAAGCAGAAAACTGTTCTTACCAAGGTGGTGAATGTCTGTAGTAAAATAGTTGTCTCTGCTCAGGTGACTCTACAGGACCTGTAGAACAAACAGCTGTATAGGAAAGATAAACTATCCTATGGGACTGTTCCGTCCTTTACACTAGAGTTTCAGTTCCTCCCATCGGGTACATTGCTCAGACTTACACTTCTCAAAACTAACAGATATAAACTTTCTTTTGTAGCTTCTGCATCTCCCTTCTCAATTCCATGAGGAAAAGGTAGCTGTTGTGAGGCTTGGGATTTTAGATTTTTAGATTTAAAGTCGTTGTCCTTTTTTACTATGTGTATATGTTTATATATTGCTGCAAGATTAATTGCCCCATTGGGGACAAAAAAAGTTATTGATTGATTGATTGATTGATTACATTTTTATTACACCACGGAGTTGAATGAACAAACTATTTAATTAAATCACTTCTGAATGTCCTTGATCCTCTTCTCAGTGCAGAACTTCTTAAGTGTTATCGTAGCGACCAGTGAGAAGGTGGCGACCAGAGTGAGGACAGTCCTCATGGCTTTGAACCAAGCGGGGTAGCCCGGCAGCAGGGTCAGGTCATAATGCAGCGACAGGCCCAGTCCCATGACGACTATCAGCGCTCCTTCTGTAATATTGTCCTTACAGAGCAGAGCCAGCCAGGCCACGAGTGAAGGAACCACACTATTGCCCAGATTCATCCAGTCCGGCTGAGCGGGGCTCCCGGGAGGGAGGGCAAACCCCCAGCGTGCACCTCCAAGAAAGGACACGATGGAGGCTCCGTACACCACCTGAGCATATGCAACCTCCGGGTAGAAGGCCTGCGTTGCAGCCATCAGCAGGGGCGCGGCCAGGAAGGGGAGGAGCCCAGAGAAACCCAGGTAGAGAGCAGGCTTGGGGGCCTGGCCCAGCGCCTTCATGCTGAACTTGTCTTTGTTATTGGTCGTCTCTGCGGCGTGTGGGGCGTCCCCGTGCAGGAAGCGTGAGGCCTGCCAGCTCTGAGGTGTGATGCCCGTTAACAGCCGGCTAGTGGACGTTGCTCTGCATGCCAGGATCACCGGAGAGGGTCGAGGAATAAACCACAGCTGGGCTTTTCTTGTGCATTTTGGTGCGCTGGATATCTGCTGGGCAAATCTCCTCAATGGAACCTGAGATATCAATAAAGCCTGATTTAGTTTTTATTTTTGTAACAACTGAAGTCCAAAATACTCAAATTTACGGATAGGGCTGGGCGATATATCGAGATTTTAATATATATCGATATATTTTCAAACGCGATATGGTATGAGACAAAATCGTTTATATAGGAAAAAATAAAAATTTGATTTTGATATAGCTTATTTTGTGACAAATCGACTTGAATGTTTTATTTGAGATTTGCACAAATGTTTTGTTATTTGCACAACTGTCAACCCCAGTGGAAAAGTCTGCCTGTTACTGTCTATTGTATTAATTGCACAGTGTATTTTAATTTAATTGTTATGCAGGAAAGGGATATTTGTTTTATTTTATTCAAGAAGCATTTTTATTCTATATATGCAGGCAGTTTATTTTTATTTCATTTGTTTTATACATGTTGATATTGTGCAGACCTCTGTTAATAAATGTACCTGTGTGACATTTGGCACGAGGCTTTGTATTAAAACTGACTGTTTTTTTAAGGGTTTGCCTCAGAAAAAATTGAAGCTAACAGAGATGCTATGCTATGATGCTTTGGGGGAAACCCCAATTATGTCACAGAAAAAATATCGATATATATTGAGTATCGCCATTCAGCTAGAAAATATCGAGATATGACTTTTGGTCCATATCGCCCAGCCCTATTTACGGATATTGTGGGCTATCAAACAGCGCAAATAATGTTCAAAGCAAAAAATGATCTGTTACCAACAAATATACAGAAATTATTTAGTATTCATGAGGGAAGATATGGTTTAAGGGGCAAAAGTAATTTTAATGTCACATTAATACGCACAAACAGGAAAGATTTTTGTGTTTCAGTCAGCGGGGTGAGGCTATGGAACAAGTTTTCAATGGAATTAAAGCAATGTCCAAATATTAAACAGTTTCAAACAAAATACAAAGATATTATTTGTCAGAGGTACGGGGATGAGCAAAATGTTTGGGCGCAATAATACAGTGTTTATTTTTTATTTATTTATTTTTATCCTTATTTTCTTACACTGGTCAGTAGCTTGTGTTGTTACAATGTTTTTATTGTCTTTGTAGACATTGAAAACATGACGAAGAGACCATCATACATTTGTTTTATGAATGTGAACATACTTTAAGTTTGTGGAAAAAATTTGAAGAATTTTTTGACATACAAACTAATAATGTAATTAAATTAGAAGCCAAAGATATCTTACTATATTACGAAAACCAAGATTACAAAATTCAACAACTGGTCAACTTAATGATTCTTGTTGCTAAGTTTCACATTCATAAGGCAAAATTCTCCAAATCCTGTCCATCCTTAGTTGCCTTTAAAGTTGATTTCAAAATGTATTTTGAGACGATACAGTTGATTAATAACAAGAAATGTAATACCACTGTCAACCTCATAAAAGAAATGTTTACGGGTATCTGAATGTATTGCCTTCCTTTTATTATTTAGTGTAATTGTTAATGTCACGAACTACTTGCACTTTATTTTTTTGGACTATAATGATGCCTTTGTATGTTTGTGTTTTATATTATTGAATGATGTCTGCCATTTATTTTAATGTTATTGTAAAAAAAAAAAAATGTTTTTATTGTCTTGTTTTTTTTCTCTTTTGTCCTATATGCAGTATGTGTCCCTATGTATACATGCATGTAGATACTGGTGTGTGTGTGTGTGTGTGTGTGTGTGTGTGTGTGTGTGTGTGTGTGTGTGTGTGTGTGTGTGTGTGTGTGTAATTATTGTGTATAGGCAATATTATGTTTGCATAATGTTATGTTGCACACATTGCATATATTAGCTAGTCATATGCAAGGACAGGGGGTGAGAGTTTATAAGTTTTACTTCTTCTCACTCCCTTTCGAATATGTACTCACTGTGTATGTAGTAACTGTATGTTATGTCTCATGTTAAGACGATTGTCTTATTTCTTTCTTTCTTTTTTTTAATATGATTCATATTCGAAATAAACACTACTACTACTACTCTATTCAATTCATAAAGAAGCAATTATTCTTACCCCAGATATTATCTGTCTTCCAGATGCAAATATTATCATTTTCAATCTGGAAAAAAAAGGTGCTCTTGGTTAGTCAAAAGGATTTAAAAAAAGAAATTTTCCATGCCCCCCACACACATGTATGTTTTAGATAACTTCATCAAGTTACACTAACAGTAACAGTAACATTCTTCTGATGCAACACACTGCTAACATGGTGCAACCATGTTAAAATAAACCACAGCTGTCGCTGTTACCTAAGAGTTATATGCCCTTCAGCAGTTATTTTTCACTAACTGTACTGTCCAGACAACTGCATGCAAGATAAATATACAAAAAAGAATAATAACAATGTTGTGGTGAACTAGCTAAAGTAAAGGTCGTCTGCTTGCTCCCATCATGTCCGTGCTCGATTAAATGCCTGGCCGCTAAGACACCAGCGCTGAATGAGATCGGCTCTGACATCGATTGTCGGTGTCTGGGACGGACTGAGTTGCATTCAAAGACGCGAATTATTTGCGTTCCGCTCAGAAACAGAAACCACGCTCTCCCTAATGAAGGAAACGTCCCCCGCGTCACTGAACACGTTCAGATCTGGGATCATTCATGTAAATCGATACATTCAACATATATTAATAAATTACTGATAATTCAAAAAAGATTTCTCAGAATTATATCACATGCAAACAGATATGAGCCATCTCCTCCCCTTTTCATTAAATATTCATTATTATCCGTCAATAAAATTAACATTTTTCAAACATTTATGTTCAAATTTAAAAATTATATACAAGATCTTCCTTCTTCTTTTCATAATTTCTTTTGTGTTAATTCCGATATTCATTCATGATTTTAATTTACCGTTTTGTAGAACATGTAAACATCAATCTTTCCCCACTTGTGGAATTCACTCAATAGACCCCTTTCCGTGTTTGTAAACAAGTATGACGTAGGCAAGCTGCGCGCGCATTGTTGCGGCAGAAAGACGGAGTTCATGACAGTTTACACCAGCCGATTGACGGAAAAAGATCGTGGAAATTACGTTACTAAACTAACTGTGGCGGATGGAAAGCAACTTCCTTCCCGGAGGAAGATATCACAAAGTGGCCCGATGTCCAATGGCCGGACATTCATCTGTATTTGGTTGAGAAACCTAGTGTTTACACTCAGGAGAAGCTGCGACACTGTCAGCAGCTGTCACAGCTGAAGTTTGTAAAGAATTATGACAACTGAATGTTTTGTATACACTAGACATTTTAAGTTATTTTATTATTTCATATTTATTTAATTTATCTTATTTTTGTTAATTTACTGTGTCCCCTTTGTTTCTTAATGAGTTTCATTAAGCATTGCCTTTGAATGAAAGCCATGTCATGTGTACCTTTGTCTGTGCTGGCTGAATGAAGTTGATAGTTATTTTTAAAAAAATTAAAAATTAAAAATTATATGAGCTTTATTGTCCATCCTGCATCTCACATTATCACCATTAATTTACAGAAACATATTCCCACTAATATGATAAAAAGAAAAACATTAAAAGGCATATAATGCAAAATACTGTTTTTTAAAACTTAGTTAATTATTTTTAGGTAAATTCATTATTTTTATTTGACGGTTTGTGGGGATTAATATATCTATAATATACCTGAGTTTGATAAACAACACATATAGTGAATATATGTATATTTGTGCAGCATATTTACAGCTGTAGAAGTTGGATGTTTGTAGCTTTAAAAAGAGAAAATAATCAATACATTTACACAATCAGCAAGAAAAAACAAATAACTCCGGTAGTTTATTAACAAAATTTTAATAGTCAAGTAAATCATTAATGGCTGATATTCAATTCATAGTCACAGCTCCAAATCACTGATGAGAAAATAAAAAAATGTCAAGACTTGATGTTATTATTCAGAACCCTTATTTCTTAGATTTTTTCGGAACAACACTTTTACTAAGGTTTGTGAGACTAGCACACACAATAACAATATCATCATTATTCCTCTGGGAATTGCAAAAAATGTATGTTCCTCAGGATTTCGATTTGTACACCCGTACACACAACAGCTGGTGGGCATGTTGTTATTCTATAACGTTACTGCAACTCCAAAAACGCAATTTAAGAAACAAATCTTCCCTCGCTCTATTCAAACTCATGCAACTTCTGCCGCTCTTCTGCCGCAACAATGCGCGCGCATCCTGTGATGACGTAGGCTGGAAAGGGGTCTATACATCTCTTAAATCATCACCATCCTTGCCATATTCAAAAGACATTTAAAGAACTTTATTGTTTCATCTTTGTCGTGTTTATTATTTAATCTGAGTTACATTTTCTTTTGTGCTTTTTGTTTTTTTTACTCCCCCTTGTGTAGCTTTTGTTTTGTTTTTATTCATATATATATAAAGGATTTTATAGAAGCCACCAGGCTTCTTGCTTTCTTTGCATGTTATTTCAATTGTTTTTACATTTATTGTTCAATTTGTCTTATATTGCTAAATAAATAAACTAAACTAAAATAAATGGCCATCGATGCGCTTTATCCAAGCTTTTTTTTTTTATTGAACACAATTTTTTAAACAAGAAAAACACACTTTATACAAACTGCTAGTAGAGGAAATATAATATGAGAAAAAAGAACATTTGGGAGGTTTCATGAACAAGAGACATATAAACAAAAATAAGATAGACAAGTAAAGTTAATACAAAGGAACAGTAAGGCATTTTAAAGCAAATAGCATCGACATTTCAGAAAGAGACTTAAAATAAAAGATACTTTGATATGTCGGTTAATAATTTTTTTGCAAAGTTATTTGACTTAATATTTTTTAAAGAAACAAAAAAACCTTTGAAATCATTTATAAAAAATTGGAAAGAGGGCTTCATTTTTCTCATTTTCTAATTTTTCTCCACTTACAACAATGTATGTGATAGCCAGTAAGAGAATGACATTAACCAAGAAGGACACTGATTTGTCAATTGTATCTATATAAAAAATAATGTTAACAATTTCTAAATTTGGAATGTCATTCATTTTTAAAGATAGCCCATTTCTGATTTCACGCCAACAGACTTGTGAGACAGGACACAATAGAAACATGTGATCAAGTGATTCTTCAGATTCATTACAAAAAGCACAGGGTCAACTTCAAATTTAAATCTATGTCTCAAGAATTCAGCATTTGGATAAATTGTATTAATCAATTTAAAATGAGTTTCCTTGACTTTGGGGGGATTTTTTATTTATTTTTTAACTTTATTTAACATTTCAAAGTACAAAATTCATTTGAGGAAACATTTGCTTGCATCTGAAACATAACAAGCTCACAACACACAAGCGAATATGTATACCTATACATTTGTTTTCTAAGATAATCTTATAAGATTAAATAAAATAAAACAAAATAAATAAATAAAATAATCGCAAAATAAAATAATGACAGGGGTTGACATTTCAACAAAAGTGTTTAAGCGTAGCAAGATTGTAACTTAAAGAGTAAGAGACTTTGACATGGTTTCACATAAATCATGTATAGACTGATTTTCTTTTGATAGTAACTTTATGGATGTTATATAATTTTTTATTTCATTTTTAAAACAGACTATGGAGTACGGAAGAGTATTAGGGCCATGCAGGAAAAAAATATTTGAGAGGGGAAGATTTTTTTTTCTTTGTGCACTTCGAGGAAAAAGTCGAAATGATGAGAAAAAAGTCGAAATGTCGAGATTAATGTTGAAGTACAATTTCGAGAAAAAAGTCGAAATGTTGAGGAGAAAAAAGTCGAAATGTCGAGAATAATGTTGAAGTACAATTTCGAGAAAAAAATCGAAAGGATGAGAAAAAAGTCAAAATTTCATGAATAAAGTTGAAATGTTGAGAAAAAAGGTGAAATTTTGACTTTATTCTTGAAATTGTATTTCAACATTATTCTCGACATTTCGACTTTTTTTTTAAATATAAAAAATATAAGAGTGCACATCAAACATCAGATAAATCCTGGCCTTTTTTCATTACCAAAACTTTTATAGGAAATCCAAATCCAGCTCTATGAATGTAAAATGATTGTAATGTAATGTTATATATATGATCATATCTATATATATATATATATATATATATATATATATATATACACACACACACATACTACTCGCAATAAGTTAGGGATATTGTGAGAGACTATTTTTATTGTCTAAACTTTTGGGGTAATATTAAACTAATGGAAATTGTGTTTCTTCTCATTCATCATTAGTAATATCAAAGGGAACTTTGACTTATTTCATTAAAATCAGACCAAATAGGAAAAGCAATCATGTAAATAATAATATCCCTAACTTATTGTGAGTAGTGTATATCAAAACAAGTGTGTGTTGGACGCGACTGCGCATGTGCGACTCACATCGGGTACTGACCATGGATGTATTATAGAAACTGGATCGGAGACTAAAAATGGCCGCCCATTCATTTCAATGCATTCTGCTCATGGATGTATTATATAATAGATTCTGCTCAGCCAGCGCATAAGCCGAAAAAATCTCTGCTTCCGGGTTTACTTCCGCATACAGCGGCCCATAGAGCATGCGCAGTTGAGTCACCTCCCATGATGCTCTGGGGCCTCCCATCATGCCCCGGGGGAATGCCGCGAATATTAATATAATATGTATTAATATAATACATAAATTAATGTATATTATTACATGTATAGCATTACATATATTATTAATGTATTAATATAATATAATTACATAATATATATTAATATAAACATCCGTGGAATGCACGGACACGGCTGTGACGTCATCCGTGACGTCACGCCCAGAAAGAGACTTTTCTTTGACTTTTCTGGCCGTTATAAAACATTTTTGACGGATATAAAGTCCATGACTTAAAAATATAGAATACAAAGATTAGTAATTGCCGGTGATTACAGCTGGAGGTGTCCTGTGAACAGTTTTAGAGGCTTATCTTTTACTATTGCGGTCTATGGGAAAAAAGCTTTCTGGGCCGCATGGGATTTTCTGTTGCAGTACCGCGGCTGGCCACTGGAAAAAATCGGCGCGCCTTCTGACTGCCAGACCCGGGGGCTGGTACTGACAGGCCGCGCTTTATCCAAGCTGCACTAATCAGATCTCGCTTTGAACGGAACTCGACTAAGTTGCCTAATTTCCCAGCGGGTCTTGAACGCAGCACGGTGGAGGTGGTTCGAATCCCTGGGTGCCAGCGCCAGCGGTAGTAAAGCGCGACTAAAAACCCAAACAAACATCGGCAGCGCTGTTGGTAAGCGGTTCCCGTGAGCGGGCGGGAGTAGTTTGGTGGTAGTTGTGTGTAGTTTGGCTGAGCCCCCCGGGGCCGGAGCTGCAGCAGCTGCAGCAGCAGCAGCAGCAGCAGCAGCAGCTCCACTCACCTCAGCTCAGCTCACCGCGCCGCTGCTAGGGTAGCCATTTTGAAACAGTGTTGTTCCAGACGTCCAGGTCTGTTTACCTCACTTATCCCGCTCACAACTCCAGAAATACACCAGCGCGGGAGTCGTGGATACGTTTTAACCTGTCTCAGCGCGCCTACTGCCCCGACCTGCCCCGAATAAGCTCTCTTTTGGTCGGACTGGCGCCGCTAGCGGTTGCTACGCTAACGTGAACCCCGGCTGGCCAGGCGGGTTAGCGATGGAAGCGTGATTTATGGTTCTGCGTTAAGCCTACGGCGTAGAGTACGCGGCGGTGCGCGTCGCCGCGTACCTTACGCCGTCGGTTCTGCGTCGAAGTAACGCGGAAGCATAAATCAGCGTTTGAGTCTGGGCTCCAGGAGTTTGTTTTGGTCGTTAATCGCGGCGCTACACGCGTCTACGCGGCTGAAGGGAAGGGTTTCTCCTCACGCTGCAGCCCCAGCTCTGTTACCAACTCATTGATGAGCAGCTCTTATGTAACACTTCATTGAGAAGATCTTAACAAGTCCCTGATAACTGTCAGTTTGTGTACGACACTCACATGGAGACTCGCGATTAGACTCTCCACCCGTCCCTTAAAATACGGAATTGTTCCGTAATTGGGAATTAAAAGTTGCGTTCCGTATTGAACCAATACAGACACATATTATGCTCTTATTTATTGATGTCATAATATACAGGTGAAGGTCGGAACATTTGAATATATTGCAAAACTTCATTCGTAGTAAATTCAACTAAAGGTGAAACAAATATATTATTTCCCACTACATTCAAAGTGAGATATTTCAAGCCTTTATTTGTTATAATTTTGGTGATTATGACTTACAGTTAATGAAAAAATCTATATTATGAAATCAATAACCAATTCAATTATTAAAATAATAACAAATAAAGGTTTAACATATCTTACTTTGCATGTAATGGGACTATGTAATATATTAGTTTCCCCTTTTAAGTTGAATTATTGAAATAAATTAACTTTTACGCCATATTCTAGTTGAATTATTGAAATAAATTAACTTTTTCACCATATTCTAGTTGAATTATTGAAATAAATTAACTTTTACACCAAATTCTTCACCTGTAGCTATATTATACACCTGGGCTGATGTGGACATACATAGCATAGGAGGATATTTCAGTTGCTAGCATGGTTGTCCGTCTGTACAGTCATGCAAGTTCAATGCTATTAAAGCACTTTAAACTTTAAATTTTGTTTTTTCATATAAAATAAATACATTTCTATGCAGTTTAGAAGTTTTGGGGATGTCCCTTTTTTTGGCGCCTGCGCTGCTGAAATCGGGGCGTCCCTTATTGCTATTTCTACGTTCAGTTTAAAGAGAGTTGTTAATGACAGTAGTGTTGCTGCTGTTACTGCTGGTATAACATGCATGTTTTACCTACAGAATTGTTCACACTTTGTGGAAGAAGAAGCTTTCTGTGTAAATAGATCAGATCACGACTCCCCTTCCCCCTCATACCTCCTAAATCAAATTTAAACTGTCAAAAGCGGTTTGTTGGTGTTGGTTATGGCGGGATTTTTATTTTTTTAAAGCCATTTTCGTGTTTTACAAGAACCCTCTGTGAAGAGGGAATATGCAGTAACATGACTGCAGAAATGGGAAGGAGCAAATTGGATTCGTATTGTATTTCTCTTTGGAAAGGCTACTTCTGTTGCAGTATAATATCGATGGAGTAGATCATTAGTTTTTTCTGGTGTTAATTCAAGTTTTAGATTATTTTGAAAGTGGGATTTGCAGCATTGTTGAATGCTGTAAATGCTGTGGTGCATGTGCCATTCTCACATTGTTTTTTCTAAATAGTAATGACTGTAAGCACTTTGTTTTTACAGTCAATTGGCATGGAAACTTCCTCAAAATCGTTTCCTTGAAACTGAGTGCAACATCTTTTAAGTTTGTTTTCTTGCAGGAGTGTTTTCATAATCTGTATTAGTTAAACCAGATGTAATCAGGATCAGTAACTTAATATAAACATTTTTTTTTAATTAAAGTTCATTTTTTTTCTCCTTTGTTTATTCCAGATCCAGTTTGTTCCTGTGCACATACTTGTTAACCATCAGCAAGAAAGTGGAAACCTGCACTGAAACATTCAGTGGGGGGCAAAAAAAACCAACAACCTACACTCAAAGAAGGAAAGGAAATGCCTGCTCTATCAGTTTGGATGTATGCTCTTTTTCAATATTCCTTTTCCCTCCTCGGATTAGAAAAATAAGTCGATCAATTTGTCTACAGGGTTTGTTTTTGGAGAAGTCTTCCTGTCGCTCAAGGACACTGATTAAGGACTTTTGAACTGGTATATCTATGAAATCAGAGCTGAATTCTCCATCTACTTCAGTCAGAAAACTCCAGCTAGTTCAATGGGCATCTTTCAAATGTGATGGTAAAAGGTACAGGGATAGAAAAGGCATTATGATGCTTCATTCATCAGCTACTCAGTTTCAATAACCAAAACTGAAAATGACAGCAATGTAACATAGAGCTTTATCTCCTTCATTGTCATGTGACTTTGAACCTTTACTCATTTGTTTCTTCAAACTAAGACAGTCTTTTCATCAGTTTAATGAGTTGAGCAGTGGTTTTCAGTGATCTCCATTGCCAATAAAAGACGCATCTGGATTAATTTTTCTTTTTTTTTTTTTCCTTTTTTTTTTTTTTTCTTTGCGTGTGTTTAAGTAAATCTTAAAATGATTCGGTAAAAGGTGGATCGACTCAGACGCATACTGGCACACAGTGTGGCAGTGCAACACCTGTCTCTTGTCCTCCATCGGGTGTCAAAGTGGAACTGCTTCATTACTGCTGTCCATGATTCAGGTCGGACAATTTTTACAGACTGTTTTCTTATATTGAAAATAACACAGCCTGACTTTGCTTCACCACTGGGACAAATCACCATTTACACTATTCAGCATTAAGTACAGTTAGTTTTTGAGTCTTACCCTTAACAAGAAAAGGAAATGCTTCCAAAACATTGAAGGAATTAACCTGCCTGTGGAGAGTTACCCTGATTGGAAACTACGATTTACCAGAGGCGCGATCAGCAAAAGAACCGCTTGGATTCCTGTTGGAGGAGGAAACTTTTCCCTTACAGCCCTTGGTGTTTGTGCATCACAAATCTCCACTTTGCTCGGCCAGCTTTCTGGATCACTATTCCAGATCATTCCTGCAACCTTGTTGACTCGTCTCCAAGTGTTTCAACCTGGACGAAGGGATCTGCCTCTGGAGAAAGGGGCTGCACTGTCCTGGTGGAGGTGGAGTGGGGGTTCTCGGTGGGCTGCTCCCCATCCGTCAGTGGACACACACTGTCATCAGCGCCAACAGGCCTGAGGAATCGAGCCCAGCCAGACCAAGAGAGGAGGCAGAGGACTTCAGAGCCACAGACTCTGGGGTAATTTTTCCAAATTTCACCTCACTCACTTGCTTTGAAAATACATGAGAGAATACACAGAGCTGTACTTAGAAGAAGCTCAATAAATTGTGGTCGTTTGTCTACAATTTTTTGTTTGTAGACGTGTCAATTCTTTGATGCTCGTACACAGAGGTAGCGGCTTCTTGATTAGGGAAAAAAATCCTAAACAATAATGACTATGCATTGACTTTCAAAGTTTGTTGCATATTTTATTTATTTATCTCGTGCATGGTAGTGCATAGTTTGACAATATTACAGTAGTACATTTGTACACTTCAATCTACACACCCATGACCGAAAATGAGCAGGATGAAGACAAGTCTTATTATACCTGCCCCTTATTCAATACCAAAACAAAAAGAACAGTCAATGTAACCAATATTTACACTAAAATATACACTTAAATAGAAACCAACCACATATATCAATAGTACTGTTTACGTCCCAGCCTATTCATGATCATATAACTTAAATATTTTATCTTTATACATTTTTTTGAACCCAAGTAAATTTGTACATTCCTTTAAATCATTCTGTAGAGAGTTCCACAGTTTTACTCCCACAACCGATATACACATCTGCTTGAGAGTGGTCCTTGCATACTGATGTTTGAAATTATATTTCCTTCTATAATCTATAACTTCTGGTTTGAAAAAACAAACAACTGCTGTAGATTACTTGGTTTGAACTTAATATACACTTTTAAAAAAAATCTAGATTGTGAACTAAATTTTGGATTAAGTTAAAGGTAATCAGAGCAAATGCAGGTAGATCCACTCAAACAAACCCCAAAATGTTTTTGGCGGCAACCCTAGTGTGACCTCTATTACTCACCCATGGCCAAGTAGAGTTAATACTTTAACTTCTCTTGGCTTTCAGGATATTCAATTATATCAATGATATAATTTTTGTCATCGATGAGAAATCACGATTAAAATGTAATTAAATGGACAGGCCTACGCAGAAGTTATACATTTGACAAGAGCAAAAACCTATCAAGAATGTATTGCACAAGCATTTTCCAAAAGAATCCTTGCTTGAGATCCATGAGATGTTTTACATGCAGGCTGTCAAACAGTTATCAACTTCAGAGGCACAGCTGCAGCAAGAGGAGCTTTGTTGTTTTCTGCTAAGAATAGGACTTGTTTTTGGCTGGTCTTATGGGAGACCTTCATGCAGTGAATTTCATCTACTGATGAAATAGATAAAACCCTTAAAAAGATGAAGTGCAATCAAAAAAAAAAGTTAGAAGAAGACACATTTGAGTCCCTGTTCAATATAAATTAATCTATGTTTTGAATCATAATTGCAGGGTACTAATAGATGTATTTCTTCATTCTTTTTCGGTAGATCCTGGCCATGAGGTTTGATGCCTCGATCCACTGACCGGAAACACTGGACCTAAATGGCGCAGCATGACTTTGTCCCTGCCTGGCTTAACTTCTCCACACCCCAGCCTGCCAAGGTAAAGGAAGTGTATGCATATGTGTGTGACGCATTTGCAGGTTTTGTAGGTACAGGTCCTTTGACTTGACCAAAGCTGGAAAAAGCTTGTCTGGTTCTCAATATATCATGACAAGAGTCTGACGCTGTTGCATTGTGTTGGAAACCCATCACTGGGGGGGATATCTATAGTGTCCAGGTCACAAACAATTAGGGCTGGGGATCGATTCAAATGTCAAGAATCGATTCGATTCCGATTCTTAAGATTCAGAATCGATTATGAAGATTTGATTTGATTCGATTCCCGATATTGATTTGGGTTATTGTTATTAAAACTTTTTTTTGAGCTGTTGCATGAATTATATGACTGTAGTTCTGCAACATATTAATACTAGTATTATTTTGAGATTCAACAGCAAGTATTGCAGCTAATGATGCTGTAAGGACCAATCAGCTCCCAGAATGCTGATAGAACTGCTTTCAGAAACATCGTGGGGCAGAATTACCAAACAGATCCAGGGAGGAAACAGAGACGGATGAAATCGGTTTTATTTTTTCCCACATTGTTTTTATTTGTTCCATTTTCGGTCTATTTTGGTTTTTAATTTTTGAGCATTTGGTTTTTACCATTTTTTGCAAATGTAACCCCAAGACAGTATATAAAGTAATGAAATATAGACAATTTATGCAATTATAACTGAAAACTTTAATGTTTTCATACCTTTAAACATATTTAAAGGCAAAAACATGACACCAGTTATTCTCGTGTCCAACAAAACATTCCTTTTTTGGGGATAAACAAAAAAATAACCAAAAGTTGTAACGATTGGAAAAAAAAAATACATAAATAAATAAAAGAAAAAAAATCGATCTTTAGACATATGAATCGATTTTTAGGAATTAATATGAGAATCAATTTAGAATTGGGAAATCGATTTTTTTCAACACAGGCCTACAAACAATGGAAAAATAAAAAGCCTTTTTTGGTGAATAAGCTGAACTGAATCATTTCGTAAAACAATCAATTTACTTCACAGTTCAGCTGATCCCAGTTGTGAACGAGGCAACGAGCAGAGACCGCACAAGACTGAACAAATGTAATTGTTTCCCTGGAAATACATTACTTTGAATCAGCATCCCTGAACTAACAGCTAATGTAACGAAGGGGACAGGACTTTACTCAAAATTACACTTTGGAAGGTGTGCCTTTATGCACTTTCTGTTTCCTGTTGTTTCAAGATAATTCATTTGATAGAAAATTAAATAGGTGGGCTGGCCCATAATGCAAGAACATGCAGCAGCATTAGGATCCCTGCTCCATTCACTGAACTTGCTAAAATACCATGCAAATGAATGTACCATAGTGTATGAGAGTCTCGAGTAAGAATCTGTGGCTTAAACTGTCAGAATCAGACTCAATAAGTCCAAGAGTGACAACACCGGTAGAAGCCAAGAATCATGATCACAAACCATTCAGCCCAGTCTCAGTTCAGTGAGTCTGATATGCAGTCAGACTGCCCATCAAGTACCGAATGATGCAGTGAACAAATCTTTTAAATGAACCAATTCTCGGGATCCAGTTTACTAAAAAGAACGGCCATCCCAGCATCTTTGTACAAGCGGCAGCACAAATGGGCCGAGAAGGTAAACACTGAGAGATGATGCAAAAGTTAACTGGAGGTAATCTGAAACTGAATCTGTCACAAATGCTGACGACAGTTGTAAGAGAAGCAAGTCTCATCATAAATACAGTTAACAAGATGAGCTGGAAAATAAACTTGAGCGCTGCCGAACTGTAAAACCATCCTTCTAACTTGACGCTACCTCCTGATTGAACCCTGTGTGGATGCTCAGGAAAGTGAGGCCAGAAATCGAGGGTGGTTTGGATCAGGGCTGGGCGATATATCGAGATTTTAATATATATCGATATATTTTCAAACGCGAAATGGTACGAGACAATATCGTTTATATCGATATAGCTTATTTTGTGACAAATTGACTGTACATCAACGCTGACCCCTCATACTGGCAAAAAAGTACCTTTGTGTGCTGAGTGTTGACAGGTTAGTTTTCCTGGCACAAAATCTGTAAAATCATGTACAGTAGACTTGTTGTAATTATGGGAGATTTGCTCTGTGTTGTCTGTTTACCGGTACGTGTTTTATTTGAGATTTGCACAAATGTTTTGTTATTTGCACAACTGTCAACCTCAGTGGAAAAGTCTGCCTGTTACTGTCTACATTGTATTAATTACACAGGGTATTTTAAATTAATTGCTGTGTGTATATATAACAAATTGTTATGCAGGAAAGGGATATTATTTGTTTTATTTTATTTAAGAAGCATTTTTATCCTATATATGCAGGCAGTTTATTTTTATTTCATTTGTTTTATACATTTTGATATTGTGCAGACCTCTGTTAATAAAGGAACCTGTGTGACATTTGGCACGAGGCTTTGTATTAAAACTGACTGTTTTTTTAAGGGTTTGCCTCAGAAAAAAATGAAGCTAACAGAGATGCTATGCTATAATGCTTTCGGGGAAAACCCAATTATGTCACGGAAAAAATATCAAGTATCGCCATTCAGCTAGAAAATATCGACTTTTGGTCCATGTTGCCCAGCTCTAGTGTGGATTAGCTTTGATAAGCACTGGAAGGGACAATGGGAAAGCAACTAGCCTGACTGCTTCAGTTCTCTCTGCTTTGGCTCAGTAGTGGGAAAGGAGCTATTGTGGTGGGCCAGCTTCGCCCTGGCTGTCCATCACACATCGTCTCCGCGTATCCAGCTTTTATATGTCCCCCATAAAGTTTTAAAGATAGTAAAACTAAACATTATGGTTTAATTCTAACACTTCATCATTGACAGTAGTGAGTCAAGAAGACATATGATGCTTGAAAGAAAAACACATGGTATAATCTCAAAGTCTACGTACACTAAGATTTAGAAAGTCTCAGTGGGTAAAGGGGAGGAAAGGTTGTACTGGTGTTCTTAAAAAAGGAAAATTGGTCCAACATACCAGCCAAAGAAATCAGGATCATAAATTGGTCATCGGCTGCCCTGCATTGGCCAAAGAAACCCAAATAAGTTGATCCATAAATGCAAACTTTAAAGCTGTGTTGCTACTGGGACCTTACAATGAGTCATTTATGTAGGGACAAGGTTTTGGTTGTCTTTGATCGAGACAGTCGTGTTGCACTTCCATATACACGAAAGGTGGTCCTTTCCTGTTTTAAACTTCTCTAAAACACTCAGAGAAGGTTTTCACTCAGACAGTTGCCATCGTAAAACTGAACAACCCTTATAGATTGTCAGAGTTGGCGACAGCATCTAAGGGGGCAGGACTTACCGACGGGCCAATTGATCCGTCTGTTCTACATTTTCATCAGGGTTTTAATCAGTCAATTGTGCCATACTTACATTTTCCATGTTTGTGTTATTTGAATTGTAGTCTTCTTCTCTCTCATAAACGTGTAGGTTTATAAGCTCTTGGTTGATTGGTCAACACAGTTAGCTGATGATACATTTTTAACACATTGTGCAGCCCTAATTAACTTAATGTAGGAGTACAATATTTTCTTTTGAGAAGTTGCATTAGGGACTTTAGAAAAAAAAAAAAAAATTCTGCTCATGAGGTTACATTCTTAATCTGTTCTGTTAGAGAAAGAAAAGTTGCTAAAAGGGCCTGGAAAATGTGAACGTGCCTTGAGATGATTTAGTATGTTATGAATAAACCTGCAGTCGTGTAACCCAAAGCTGTGTATTGATTTGGTGTATCTGTATTAAGAGGCGAGGTGCAGGGTCCGGAATCAAAATGCTGCATGCAGCTCTGCAAAATGAAATGTGTGAATGTTTGTCAACACTTGGTTGGGCTACTTGGCTGCACCAAATATGCACATTACCAATGCAAGTACACATTGAAACTGTAAATGTTGCAACTAATCCATTGTTTCCTCTGTTTTGGCGCTCCCATTGGGTCAGTTGTTTTCCTTTTGTCAGGACCCATCTCAATATTACTGTTAATGGAGTTACTGTGTAATGCATTCAGAAAACTCAGCTCAGGGAAACGTTTCATTAACGGACTTCACTTTGGTATAATTCAAGTTCAGAGGTCTCCCACCACACAGCAGCTCCAACGTTTGTTTACATGAGGTATTGTGGGAGCTATCAGGCTGTTTTAGTTCCAGTGTAATCTCAGAGGGAGGAAGTGGCCCCACCGATCCGCCTGTCTGAGAAATCAAGAGTCCAGATGTAAACAAGTCCTCTAAAGTCCTGCAGACACATGACTTCATGTCAGTGTTAGTTGTTTGCCGTGATTGATTGTCCTGCTGCAGTGATTTGACATGTTTGGAAGTAGAGTTTTTACATTTTATATAGTTTTGTTTTTTTGTCTTAGAGGTTATCCAAGTTCATCATTGTTGCTTGCAGGCACTACTCGAGTTGAGGGGGGATGGCATCCCCACTGAAATAAAAACGGTCAAAATCATCCCCCCTTTCCATCCCTTATGTCATTTCATCAATGGATGTGGTTTTACTGCTATTTCAACATTTAGAGTCATCACCAGAAAAATAACACCAGAAAAATAACTTATTTGACAATTTTCACCTGTTTCAAGTAGAAAAGTCGAAAAATCTGACAGTGGGACAAGATTTATCTTCTCATTACAAGCAATAAAATCTTATTCCACATGCAGATTTTTCTACTTATTTCAAGTGAAAATCTACTTGAAACAGGTGAAAATTGTTGTTTTTTCCAGTGATGAGTCTTGTTTTAAGTGTTTAAGTTTTTTACTAAAATGAGACATTTTAACTAGAAATAAGACAAATATTCTTGTTAATATTTTGAGTTTTTGCAGTGATCCATGTTACTTATCCTGTGAAGGACAGAGTCATATTGATAAGTTCAGAAAACAGTTTTTTATTGTTGTGTTTTGATGTATTTGATGTAAGTCCAGTGGATATTTAAAGCTTACAGAAGGCTGCATTTAACTGCTGCTATGTAATTCCTGCAGTATTTCTGCAGCTGTTTTGGTCAGTGCTATTATTTGTAATATATTATATTATTTGTAATCAGCACAAAATGATCTGTCCCCATATGATAAAATCCACCATCCCCCCTGATTTTTTTTTTTTTTTTTTTTTACGACTCGAGTACTGCTTGCACTTGCAGTACTTGCTGGCAAAATAACACGCTTTTTTTCTTGAATATATTGTTATCATTTGTTTCAGATGTTCTGCAATTATTTTCTGTCCTAGGACCAATTGCCTGTATTGGTTGATGAACATCTACATTTATCTTTAAACCTCAATGGATGATAAAAAGAGGATTCAGATATCTTACAGCCCATTTCTAAAAGACACTTCAGGGATTTTGGTGGAGGTGTTCTTTTTTTTAAATGTACTTATCTAAAAATAAATCCTTAATTTCACCTTTTTAAGCAGGTTATTTAAACTCCTTTTGGGAGATGAAGGAAGATGTACAAAACTATAGTGTACTTATTATGAAAACGGGACAAAAATGAAAAAAATAAACTTTGTAAGAAGGGATAAAAACTTGAAGCATAAATATTTCCATTTCATAATTTTCATTCTTCTTTGTCATTTTACTCTGGAAAGGAGACAGTGTATTATTTTCTGTTCTCTCTGTGTACTTATTAAATTTCCCGTTTTTGACATTCTTGTCGTCCTGCAGTCCCCTGCTGCCAACCTTGACAAACAAGGGGAGCCACACCACCACAGAGACGCCAGGACTTCTGTAAGCCGCCGCCGCCACAACTCCTCTGATGGTTTCTTCAACAACGGCTCCCTGCGTGCTCCAGCAGGTAAAAGCTCCGACGGCTGAACTGCATTTTTTTCAAACTGTGTGACAGAGGCAGAATGGAGATTATGATGAAAAGGAACATTTATCTACCTCACCATCTGTCTGGTGTTGGTGTGGAGCTGTGCATTGTTTCAAATAAATGGGTAACATATGCAGACTTGGGGTATGGCGGTGGTTTGGTTGGTGACTGGTACCAGATAAGTTTCAGTTGAACCTGGCTGACTTGTGAATTTTCAAAAAACATGTCGGCTGAAGTGTGAGAGGCTATTAAAAGAAAAATTGATCTAGAAAAGGGCAGCATAAGCAGGCATGTAGCTGACTTCTCAGTGATCTACAGCGTTTACCATAAACACGAGCTGCCGCTTGAAAAGATGACTTCATCCAGTGCAGCTGTGCTCTTTGAGACTTCTAATAGTTTCATGGTTTGATAACTGTCACGTTTTAATTTGCTGTGCAAACAGTTACAGCTTTTCACCTCTGCTGAAAAAAACAATTTAATCAGATGGATGTTTGTTCTGTTAAGAAAAATTAACTTGGATTATCCATCTATAAATGAAATTGATTATTATAACTCCCCAACACATCGTACATCAGAACCTTCTCTGAGACACATTTTTAAACACTCTTATACCACGTCCACACGTAGCCGGGTATTTTTAAAACCGAATATTCCCCCCCCCTCCGTTTAGAAAATAATTTGTATCCACATTACATCGTTTAAAAAAAAAAACCCTTTCCACACATAACCGAAGATCTGCGTTTTCGACCACATTCATAAGCATTCTAAACCTGTAGATCATCTGTGCCTCCACGGCGCAGCTTCCCCGGCAGGCGGGTCTCTCAGTAACCAGCCAGAGTCCCCCCCGTGTCCCGCCACGGAGCTGCCGCGTTATCGTCGCAGCCCTACGCCGTAGCCTACGTTGTAGGGTACGGCGTACGGTGCGCGTCGCTGCGTATCCTACGGTGTAGGCTCTGCGTCAGTGTAACGCAGTAAACGGTGGTCAAGAGCAGAGACCATTTATTTAATAAATAGCTTGGAGAACAGATGCTGGATCATCTGTAGATCTGTAGTAAACAAAAGTCGCACGTCAGAGCAGATTTGTTGTTGTTTTGGCGCATAATCTGACGTTCGAAAACACAAAACTCCAGTTGTGTGTGTCTACACGCATCTACATAAACTGAGTTTTCAAAAATCTTTACTTTGCCCAGAGTTTTTTTTAAACATTCGTTTATTTGCGTTTTCATGTGGATGACAAGTCCAAACGTAGGAAAATATCTTGGGTTTAGCAGATACCGGCTACGTGTGGACGGGGTCTTAAGGTCACAACATGTAAACGGGTCTGATTTAGCTCTCACTGAGCCACATTGCATTTGTAGTCTTCGTATTGTCCTTAAACTTTCATCAATAAAGAAAACTAATGCCAGATGACCCAATTTTAAAAGTGATTGAATAAAAGTTTCACTTTGTTTTATGGCTAAAACGCTATGTTACACTATGTTGAGAAAACTACATGCATATTGGAGAAAAAGATTGACTTAAAAAACTAGAGCAGCCGGAGCAGCGTAGAAAAACGGCCATTAGTCCAGTGAACCCTGTCTAGCCTAAAGGGCAATTTAAAGCTTTTTAACACCCAAAGAATTTCTAAAAGTCGTGAAATTGTTCACTTGAAATTTGGTCTCTTAGCCTCGGAAGGAAAGATGAAATAAAAACCACTTCAGGTTAAAGCAGCACTATATAAGAACTTCAAGTTTTCAGCTCAGCCGGTCCTCCTCCTACTTGAGGGAAGTTTGTTGCTTTTATGACACTGAGTTTCTTGTTTTGTCTCTGTGCTCGGTCACTGTTGTTTTTTTCTTCTGTCAGTACTTTCTTGAGTCTCAATCATCTTTGACGTGATGTCTGCTGCATTTCTGTGCTGAAATACCATGAAGCGATAGGCTGTTATTGCAAGGGGATAGGATGGATTGTTAGGATGGATGTCCAAGTTAAATTGTAGGTTGTTTTTTTTGTTTTCTTTTTGCCAAAAATAGGGAGAGCAAGAGGAGGATTCTTGAATCAAATATTCGTTCAAATAAAATTGAAACTGATAGTTTGACAAAGAAAAGAATTTGCACCACTTTAAAGTTTCTCCTTTCAATGTAAATCATTGACCGTGCGTCCACCTTTATCAATCATCTTTTTCCTTTCTTTTTAAAATGGTATTTTATAGAAACGTGAAAGCATGCATTTGCTGAATCAGGTTACACAACAATTTTGCAGCTTTAATAGTTTTCATCTTGACATTTCTGTTCAGTGATTTGGTTTGAATCAAAACTCTCCTACTTTTTCTATAGAAGTTTGGTATTTTCTGCTGGTTAACTGCTCATTAGCAAGACCGTGATTAATGCAGCTGAGATGGGAAAATATATTGTTGTTTTTCGTTTTTACCACCTCTTCAGTGAGCTGCACATGTTGTAGAGTCGTTTATTCACTTGAATTCAGTTTAGTCAAACCGTTAAATGAGACACAAGAATGTGGTGTGCGGTGGCTCTTCAGAGTAGTGTGGTTTTAGTCCGTCCTGCATCTGTTTGTGCGTATTTTAGGCTTTTGTTTAGTTTTTTTTTTGTTTTTTATGGATTGTTTTTAAAGTTTGCACGCAGGTTTGCAAACTACTTTTCCCTATAATGGCGCTTAGCCGCTCATACTTACTCTGCTCGCCTGTAGTCTTATTTTAAGGGTTTTCCACTAGGTGATAGGACCGGTTAGTACCTCCTTTATTCGCCCCTACTTGGCCAGGGTTCTAACGGAGCTGAGTCGGGCTGAAAATGCAACGTCACCAGGCTTCAAGCCACTGATTGCCCAGAGAGTAACGTCTCTTGAGTCTTGAGAGCAACTCCTTCACACTCTGCAGATTTAAAACCCATCAACAGTGACTGCAATATTTACTTTACAACTAAACTTTGGTACAGCAGAAAGATGGCAAGCTAACTACTCCGTGGTGCAACAAGGAGGTCAACACGTTTCTGTGCCTCATCGTCAACGATTGTATCCAGAGGGAACTGGATGGGAAAACACAGAACGAGAACAAGGCCCAGCCCACATTGAGGTGATACTGAACTGTAATGGAAAACGACTGGGACAGAGACGAGTCAAAAAACACTGTCACTGTCCTGCATGTTTTTGATGTTTTTCTGCATCAACACACCTGATTCTAGTTAGTGGTCATCACCAACTCGTCATCAAGGTCTGCACAGTTCTGTTGGCGACAATCATCTGTATCAGGGTGTAATGGATCAGGGAAACGTCTAAACCCTGCAGGACGGTGGCTCTTGACGACCTGGGGCCTCATGTACTAAGAGTCAGTGGATTTCAACGTGAAACCGTGCGTGGAATTTACACGTACGCCAAAAAAAATTCAGATGTACAAAACTGTGCGTAGGCCCAAATCCACGCAGGTTGCTCTGTACAAACCAATCAGCGTGGATTTGGGCGCACATAGTCCTGTCAGAAGTTGAGGCCTGGAAAAAATTATTTATTTGGGGCATTTCCACCGATTTCAGCTGCATTGCATTATGGGTAATGCTGTTCTTTGCTTTGTGTTGCGTTCCGTGAAGAGTTTTGGTTTTATTATGATCGTACGGGTTTGTTAATGTTTATGGGCAGCGTTAGTGCATCATTACACTCTGCTTTTCTTGTTTGTATTTTAAGAACCGACACCAGAACTTAAGTTGGTGGATGAAAAACGGCTCCTTGTTCCGCTTTATTGTCACGCGTATAATTATATACTGACGGATTAAGACCAATGTACACGTTTATTGAGTTTTACACATTGTGGATGTCCGCGATCACCTCTCTCATAAGTATAACAATGTGAACATATACATTTATATTTAAAACATGAAGCATCATGATCTGATTCCTCTGCTGCAGAAATAAAGACAAGTTGTTCCAACGGGATTATGGAGGTGCAAACGTGAGAAATAAAGAACAAAGTTTCTGTAACTCGGAGTGTTGCATCCGCAGGAGGAGAAATCGGTCTAGATCCCGGTCCATCACCGGAGAAACACTTTCTGGACCTGCAGCAGCTGCAGCCGACTAATATCAGACTCTGAAAGTTTCCTAAACATTCAATGAAAACTTTATTCATCATTGCTGAATCACATCAGTTCGTACCAACCAACCTTTCCGTGACATCTTAGTTTTATTTTAAAAGACAACTTTACAGAACCGGTTTTTCGCTGCAAAATGTATTTTAATGTTTTTCTGTTCAGACACAGTTATGGGATGTTTTAGGATCTGGCTTTAATCTCCAGTTGTCCCATACGGTCGTCATGGTGACAGAGATGTCCGACCTGCAGCAGCCCCAGCTGATGGTCCAGTCTTAGTCCTGGACCAGCAGGTCATGTGGTTGATTGTGAGATTGTTGCAGCTCCACTCTTGCGTAACTTATCTGGTAATGTGGGGACTGTCGTGTCCTTCACGTGGTCGTGAATTTATTGTTTCCTCATATTCTGCACTTCACTGCATCACCAGTGAGTGTCGCCAACGGACAAAACCTCAGAAAAGTGCGTACACTAGCCTTAATGTGAGTGAAAGACCGCAACTTTCTACGTTCAAGTCATTCTTTGTACATCCGAGCGTAGAAAGTGGCGTACGCACGCTTTTTGTGCGCCGCACTCTTAGTACATGAGGCCCCTGGACTGAACACCACTGAAATAGATGCTATTTCTTACTTTGTGATATCTTTACCACATGAATGTTTCATCATAAATTTGGGAATGGTATGCAGAGGAAGAAGTATTTTGATAATTAAAAGAACAAATCAAAACAATAGCAGCAGTAAAAGCTGTTAATCAAATCTGCATGGCGGTTGGTTGTGCAACCAGCCACAAAGGCTACATGCTGTAGTGTGCTGCTGCCACTTAGGGACAGTTGAGAAATATGAGGAACAATCCGAGCTGTGATCTACTCTTGCTTGTGTCGCTACACTGTTGTCAGTCGTTTGCTTTGCTCTCCTTTTTTTTTTCTTTTTTTTTTTTGTCTGCATATATATTAATAGTTAATACCTTGTTGGTAAGAGCCTAAGGCATATACATATGCATTTTTAGTATAAAATATGTCATATATCTAATATATATTTATTTTATAAATATATATGGGTCAATGACAAATAAGGATTTTCAACAGGTCAATTTCAAAATAATAAAAAAAAGAATATTTATTGCAGTAGTTCAAACATTAAGAATGTTGTGTACACATAAATTCATATAAAAATTTTAAATTAAGTGATTTCAGAGTTTTTTCGTCAAGATGAATTGGCACTAGCCTTAAAAAAAGACATGTGGTGCAACCATGATTTATATTAAAATGAATTAATTTCCTTAACATCTTGACATCTTTTTTTTTTTTTTTACAAGTTTTCAGTATTATACAAAAATGGTTGTTTTTTTTTTAATGGTCGTGCCACCTGATATTTCATAAAATGTACATCAGTCAAATTTGTTTGTATATTATGATGGAAATATAAATACAAATGTGTTGCAATCTTATACACTACAAGATACTTCGGAAATCATGCCAGATAGGGCAGAAGATTGATTTAAATACATTTAGAGTGATTTCAAAAAAAGTTTTCAAAACAAGAGTCCTGGTCGGACGGTCGCACCACATGACATTTTGATGCTTAAAACAACAACAACAAAATCCCAAATAACTAGTATTTTTTTTTTTTTTTTTAATTCAAGTGAGTCCATATGTGGGACAGGTAGGTCATATATATATATATATATATATATATATATATATATATATATATATATATATATATATATATATGGTATTTATTTTTTTTTTGCTTTGCTCTCCTGTTAAAGACTAAATAAATCTGCTTCATGAGTAAAGTGTTGAAATGAAACTTATGTCTGAACTCTTAATGTGGGGATCTTAATCCTTGGTCATTTTTGGGTTTCCTTCTTGTTCTTGGTGATGAAAGCAGGGGCTGCTGTCGCCCTCCTAGGTCCAGCTGGCTGTCAGCCCGTCAGCATCAGACATGTGAAGGCTCGGCTGCTGTAGCTTTTTAGAGGACTGTGCACACGTCTGCATCGGTTGGGACAGTAAAACGCAGTAAAAGTATTTTCTGTGCATGGAGATCAAAAGGATGGATACCTTGGTCTAGTTGTGCAGTTGTTCATGTGAACTAAGAATAAATGTAGAGTCAGGCCAGTTTTAAAATGTTGTCCATGTCCCTTTTTTTTTAATCTGAGTTGTTGTAATTCTGTTTTATCTCAGTCTGATTTTTATTTTTTATTTATTTTTTTCCCCAGTTTTTTTTTTGTGTCAGTTTCTGCAGTGAGGTTTTAGTAGATGAATAATTTCTTCACTCAGAAGGTCATAGAGATGTCGTCTCCGTTGTCTTTCCAGTCCCTCATCATAATTCCTGGCGTCTGCAATCCTTCTTTTTCAATACTCTCCCTCCAAAATATTCTACCGTAAATGTCGCATCAGATTTTTCATTTTGTTGTTAAAAAGTAATAAAAACGTTTACGCTGGTAAACCATCAAGCCTTGGTAATGCGTCCCTGACAAATACTGATAAAGATTCAAGGAATTCTGGTGTCATTTTCTCAAGGTTATCCTTGGTCATAAAACTGTGTTTATCATTAATGGCGTTTGGTTTTCTAAAAGCATGTTTAAAATGGATAACGACAACTGTGAATCTTCCAACTTGGATGCTAATTATTACTAATAAAGACCAATAACTGAAGGAAAAGCAGCCAAAAATGTAAACACTGGTGTCAAATTTAGGAGAACTCAAACTGCCACTCAGTTAGATTTATTTACAACCATTTTAATTGATGACCAAATGTTTTCATTGTGACTACTTTCTTCTTAAGCAAAGTCTCAATCGGATACAATAGCTAATTTTTTTTTGTTTTATGTTTTTGTTTTACCTCATCGTAGTTTTGCTCTACCAAGCAATAGTTGCATCATTCATTTTAATTTCTTACAGCGTAGAGTGTGGTCAAGTAAGTTCCAACATAAACCCGAAGGCTACAGCAAGAATTAATTTATTTATGAATCGGCTTATGTTGTTCTGGCCATCTATTGCATCAAAACAGCTGAGTATGGTTGCAGATTCACTGCTATAAAAACAGCAGTGGCATTAGTTATAGCTTTAGAGGTCGCTGCGTTGACGTGGTGCTGGTTTCTTTCCTCACAGCAGTGATGTTCACATTCACTGGGGCCGTTTCAAATGCGTTATGAGGTTTGAGGTGTTGCCGGAAACGTGCCCGATGGCTGGGGAACAACGTCGGCACACTGCTCTCGTGTTATCTATTTGTCTTTGTCTGTTATTTTTTTCACCGGGAAACCAAAGTGTTTCCAAACAGGAGCCCTTAAAGATGAGCGAGGCTCGTCAAGCTCCGTCTTGCGTGGGACTCCGGTGCTGACCATATAAATATATACATATATATGTCTATGGTGCTGACTACAAACTTCCAGTCCGCCGAGTTCCAGTCCGTGTGGGAACTCGGGACTTGAAGTATGCTCTTCGTAGGCCTGTGTTGAAAAAATCGATTTCCCGATTCTAAATCATATTAATTCCTAAAAATTGATTCATATGTCTAAAGATCGATTTTTATTTATTTATTTTATTTATTATTTATTTATTATTTATTTATTTATTTAATGACATTGGATTTTTTGAAACTAGATCTGTGCTGTAGCTCAGTATCACCCTCAATTGGCGCTTTTACACTAGTACCTACTCAGCACAACTCGCCTCGCCCTCGTTTTTCAATTCCCAGATCAGAAGTAGGAGGTTGGAGAAGCTGCTGTGACGTATTTGATTGTGTGATCTAAATGAAGAAGACAACAAGACTAAGTACTGTAGGATTTTGTAGCATTTCCTGTAGCGCAGCTCCATCAGGTAGATACGTAACTCAACCTCAGCCACTATAGTACGGTATTTTACCATATATTAAGTGTGCCTTATAATGCGGTGCGCCTTTTATAGTGCAGAAAATACGGTAGTTGAAAAGCGCCAAATAATGTACCTGTCCAGTAATCAGTTAAGGCCTAGTTCCCCACATCCTTAAGTCTGCTGTGTCTTATATTTCCTCCCTATCTTCCTTCTCTCCAGGGGATGGATGGCAGCAGCCTTCGCTGCTCCTGAGACATGACTCCGTGGACTCGGGGGTGGCCAAGGGAGGGCACGGTGGGCTGGCCGGGGGCTCTTGTTGGAAAGAAACCCCCAGCTGGCATGGGGCTCCACGGGGTGCACAGGACAGCCACCACCACCAGGGGCGCCATCCCAAACGAGGAGGCGGCGACAGGGACAGGCAGGTGGGGCACCGGCAACGCAACGGCAACTTCCATCCTCGCAAAGGAACCTCGTACCAGGACAAGTTTCCTAACGAGGAACGCAAGGACGGCAAGGACGACAAGCTGAAGTTTGTGGAGGAGGACTTTGTGAGTTGACAACCCTCTTTACCAAGCATGATTTTTAATTGATTTATTATTATTTTGCGAGTATCATGCATCGCAAGAGATTGCCAAGTAGTACAGGGAGGCAGAGTTTTGTTTTTTTCAATTTTTCTCTTCTTGCAAGTAAACTTATTTTTAGGGTTGTCCCGATCAGGACTTTTTAACTCCCGATCCGATCACGATCACTTGAGTTTGAGTATCTGCCGATCCCAATTTTTCCCGATCCGATCACCTTTATTGGCTCCCAATACATTTCCGATACTTTTTACGATCAGATACATTTTGGCAATGAATGAAAAAAAAAAAAAAGACGACTAAAACTCCCAAGTTTCTTTTATTGTCCATTGGAGAACAACATGGACATTTATTTCAACAAAGCTTATCAGCTCTGGTGCCACAAAATGTGAAAACATGAAATTGTAAACTAAAACAAAAAGTGCAGAATAGTGCAATAACAAAAATAAATAAATTTAACTTCAAAAGAGGTAGTTGAATGACATCCAGTCAAACTCACAAATACAAGAAAATTAAAATAATTTTTGGCTTAAACTTAGTGCAACATTCTGAATGGATGAAATGAATAGCAGCAGCTTAATGAACATGAACAGATATAACATTTCACAATTCAAACATGTAAACCATATTAGACGGGCGGCAGTAGCTCAGGTGTTGGAGCGGGTCGTCCAATGATCAGAAGGTCGGCGGTTCGAATCCCGCTCTGTCCCAGTTTGCTGTCGTAGTGTCCTTGGGCAAGACACCTTACCCACCTTGCCCCGTGTGATTGCGTTTGAATGTGTGTGAATGTTGGTGGTGGTCGGAGGGGCCGTTAGGCGCGATATGGCAGCCACGCTTCTGTCAGTCTGCCCCAGGGCAGCTGTGGCTACAATGTAGCTACCACCACTGGAGAGAATGTGTATGGATGAATAATGATTTCTGTAAAGCGCTCTGGGTGCCTAGAAGGGCGCTATATAAATCCAAGTCATTATTATTATTATTAGTTTCACTTACTTCGCCGGCCGGAAGTGACGTTAAATGCAACGATTTATAAAACGATTTAATATATATTAAAAACATTAATAACTAGGTATGTCCCAATACTTTTCTGGCCGATACCGATGTTTTGAAAAGGCCGATCGATCGGGACAACATTACTTATTTTGAAATTCCTAAATGCTCCGTACCAAATATTTCACGCAGTTGCTTTGTCTTTCAGCCTTCCCTAAACCCTGAAACACCTGGAAAGCCTGGCACTCAGATGCGAGCAGTCGCTCCCCATGCTGGGGTGTGGGGTAAGAGCTTCAAGCTTCACTTTATTTAAATTGATAAGTTTGCATCTCTGTTATGTACCTTTTTATTATCAAGTGGAACAACTCCTCTCCGTTTGTCCCAATCATGCTTCAGAAAATCCACCCAGTGGCAAACAAATGGTGTCCAAAATGCTGGTGATCAAGAAGGTTTCCAAGGAGGACACTAGCACAGCTTTCTCTGCAGGGTTTGCCACTGCTGGCTCCTTGCCCACCAATGGCAGCAAAGCTCCCATCACAGGCTCCAGTGTCTACAAGAACCTGGTCCCCAAGCCCGCCGTGGCCCCCACCAAAGTACGTTAATAGCTGTTTGATTTCATTAAGTATTGAACCAAGGTGTATGATTAGCAGAGGTGTCAAAAGTATTTACATTAATTACTCAGGTAGAAGTATAGATACTAGAGTTTAAAAATACTCCTGTTGAAGTATCAACTCAAGTTTTTTACTCAAGTAAAAGTATAAAAGTACTGGTTTCAAAACTACTTAAAGTATAAAAGTAAAAGTAATGTAAGGGGGGAAAAAAGCCATTAAGGACAAAAGCCATTGAAAATGAATGCATCTTAGTATAATGCAAATATATTAAAGAACCATATATGTGTACTATTGAGCATTAACATGTGTTTCAGAGAGCAGGAGATATGATGAATAGTTGCCTATAAGTATTGTAATGGTGCAAAAAGTCAAACTTCAGAGGCATGTTATCATTTATCCTAACCTTTATTGGAATGTACATCCAAGTTTAGCTGCAGGAATCTGAGGGAACGGATGTAAGAACAAAACTGGACAAGAACATCTGAAACAACCATAACCAAATTCACTCTATCTGGATGGAGCAATTTAACTGGATAGTTTTTATTTAAAGGCCGAAATGAAATAGAGTAACGAGGCTGTTTTTAAAATGTAAGGAGTAAAAAGTACAGATAATTGCATGAAAATGTAAGGAGTAAAAGTAAAAAGTCGTCTGAAAAATAATTACTCCAGTGAAGTATAGATAACCAAAATTTCTACTTAAGTAAGGTAACGAAGTATTTGTACTTTGTTACTTGACACCTCTGCTTAGTATTGAACCAAGGTGTATGGTTAGATGGCGAGCCCAGCGAGTGGTCAGTGTGCCAGTCTGATCCAACCACTCTGTCTGTTACGTGTTTGTAGAGCACCCAATGGAAATCCGGTGGTCGAGAGATCACAAAGTCTGGTCTCCACATGCCAGGCCGGGATTCAGTCTTCACCAGCCCCGTCTCTGCAGCCAAACCCAGCACCCCCGTCAGTGCACCACAGCACAACACACAGAAAGAGGTGAGGACTGGACCCCTCCCATCATAGCAATACTCATTCATTCATTCATTCAAAACGAGGAAAAAGGAACTCCTTTGAAGTTCTGTCTGAACTATAGAGGGAATGTGCATGACGTCACAAATGCGACTTCACAGCGGGTTACACCCACTGAGTGTCAGAAAGACTGAGTGTCAGAAAGACTGAGTGGCAGCGTAGACTTTCAGTTTGAGCAACTGGAAAACATCTAAAACGGGAAAGAGCTGTTGTGTGATCGACTGTACTTATAGATTTAGCAAGAAATCAGAGTTATCGTTTTACAGACTGACGAAAAATAAGCTTAAGAGAGACAATGGATCGCTGCAATTCACAGAAACAACTGGATTCCAGACACCGAAACGTGGATTTGTGGTTCCCATTTTGTATCAGGTAATGTTGGATTTTTGGGTAGCTAACGTTAAACGGTCAAATCATAAAGTTCGGTGTCCTCATCACTTTAATTTCACCAACAAATCCTGTCTTGAAGTCGGACCAAGCGTCAAGACTTTTGTAAGCCTTCAAGCTTTGCTTCGTGTATTTCCCCCGGCGTAGAAATTAAGAACATATAAATATCAGGAAACTGGATTGGTGGACAAATATTAATGTCCATGGACCACTGGTTCTTGGTAACTGTACCAAATATTAATGTCCATGGACCACTGGTTCTTGGTAACTGTACCAAATATTAATGTCCATGGACCACTGGTTCTTGGTAACTGTACCAAATATTAATGTCCATGGACCACTGGTTCTTGGTAACTGTACCAAATATTAATGTCCATGGACCACTGGTTCTTGGTAACTGTACCAAATATTAATGTCCATGGACCACTGGTTCTTGGTAACTGTACCAAATATTAATGTCCATGGACCACTGGTTCTTGGTAACTGTACCAAATATTAAGGTCCATGGACCACTGGTTCTTGGGGTAACTGTACGGGTCACTGTCAAGTCCAACTGACTTGAATTTAAGCCGATAATCAGCTGTTATCCCGTCTTCTCCACTAGTTGCAGCTGTTTTTGCTGATGTTTTACCACTCAGTGAGAGTAAGGGAGCGTGGTCCAGTGAGAAAGTGACGTCAATGCAAACCCTCTATTTGACCAATGTGAGAAAGATCCCATTGCAAGACTAATCAGGACTTTCTTGTGCAGCACCCTTCCAGCACGACTCCCCCAATAGATATTGCTCCGTCAAGACTCAAGTTGATGCGTCGCGGTCCGGACCGTAAGAGCGAGTTTCTCCGAGCTCTGAAGGACGAAGGCACTGGGGAGCTGACGACCAGCAGCAGCCCAGGAACATCCGGAGAGGTACGCAGCAGCGGGGATTAGTTTGAGCTGATTTTCTGCTCATTTCCCAACATCTTCTCAACTGTATTTTGTTCTAATGGGAATGTTGTCCCTTAGGGTGAAAGCAGTACCCCAGAGCCCAAACCCTACAGCGAGGAAGTCTGCCATGAGAACGGTCTGTCCTACTCCCTCAGTGACTCCGACACTGAACACCTGTCCAGCTCACTGGAGGCAGAGCACAGGTCAGGAAACCTGGCTGTGTGTGTGTTCTGGATAGGGCTGGGGATCCATTCAAATGTCAAGAATAGATTAAATTCCCATTCTTAAGATTCAGAATCGATTATCAAGATTTGATTCGATCCGATTCAATTCCGATATTGATTTGGGTTAATGTTATTAAAACTGTTTTTTGAGCTGTTGCATGAATTATATGACAGTCTAGTTCTGCAACATATTAATACTAGTATTATATTGAGATTAAACAGCAAGTATTGCAGCTAATGATGCTGTAAGGACCAATCAGCTCCCAGAATGCTGATAGAACTGCTTTCAGAAACATCGTGGAGCAGAATTACCAAACAGATCCAGGGAGGAAACGGAGACGGAGGAAATCAGTTTTAGGCCACGTTTCCACATAGCCGGGTATTTACAAAAACGGATATTTCCCCCTCTATGTTTTGAAAAATACCATAATTTACACGAACCCGCATAAATAGCTGTTAAGGTGCTATGAGCAGCCAAACCTACAGGGGGCAGTGTAACGAGAAGATAAAGTCATGCTAGCCAATCAGAATCCTGGAAAAAAACATCAACAAATGACACGAGTAACTTCCAGTTACTTCCAAGATGAACGAAAGTCTTTCGTTTGGAGTGACAGAGAAGTGGAGTTACTTTTAAGTGTGACTTTAGAATATAAAACAGGTAAAATACAAGAAAATATTGACGGTGGCCAAACAAATTGTAAACACAGGTGTCACTCATGACGCTGGTGACGTTTCTGTCTCATAATGTGACGTTCTGAAGCCTAAATGTCCGTTTCTCTCTGTTTAGACGCAAACGTGAAGACAGAGTTTTTCCAAATCTCCAATTTGGCCGGAGTTTTCAGAAATGATCGTTTTTGGTGACTTTGAGCTTCGTTTTCGTGTAAACGAACGGCCAAAAGGCATGAAAACGCCACCGTTTTTTGCTACGTGTAAACGGGGCCTGATTTTTTTTTTTTCCCTTATTCTGTTTTTATTTTTTCCATTTTCGTTCTTTTTTGGTTTTAAATTTTTGAGAATTTGGTTTTGAGCATTTTATGCAACTGTAACCCCAAGATAGTATAAAGTAATGAAATATGGACAATTTATGCAATTATAACTGAAAACTTTAATGTTTTCATACCTTTTAAACATATTTAAAGGGAAAAACATGGCGCCAGTTATTCTCAGGTCGTTGAAAAGTTGAAAATGTAATGATGAAGGAAAAAAAATCGATTTTTAGACATACGAATTGATTTAGAATTGGAAAATCTATTTTTTTTCAACACAGGCCTAGTTCTGGATACCCACACTCCATCAACTAAACACGATGTTATCTTGCTTCTCCAGGTTGCTGAAGGCCATGGGCTGGCAGGAGTACCCAGAAAATGATGACAACTTCCTGCCTCTGACGGAGGACGAGCTGAGAGAGTTCCAGACTAAAACCGAACAGGTGAGCCGTCCAGTCAGACCTCAGCCGGTCTCCACAAACATTTAGTTGAGAAGTTTGTTATTCACACTCTAAATGTGTGCCTTCTCTGCCCAGCTTAAGAGGAATGGCATGCAGAGGAATGGTGTTCTTCCACGGACACGAGGTGTGACCCTGCACTTCACTCCCTGGAGGAGTGTGGCGGAGGCGCACGTGGAGGAGGGCTCCGAGTCCGAAACCAGTAGCAGCAGCCAGACCTCTGACGACGACGACTGCATCAAATCCTAACGTGGCTTTACGGAACAAAAAATTTAAAAACAAAACAAAAAAAGAAGGAAAAAAAACAAACAAAAACAGCCAACATCACATCTCAGCAAGCAATCCCCCTTTCTCTCTTATTTTTGTTTTTCTAGATCACCATTTTGACTTCTTTTTTTTCTTTTCTTTTGGTTGTGTTTTTTGTCGTCATTCTTGCACAAGGGAAAAACCAATCATATCCCAGTGAAGGGGGAGATTCCTGCTCTGCCAGACATCATTTTCCCTGTTTCCTCCTTCACTGCAGTCCCTGACGTCTTTTACACCCTCTCCCCCCTCCACACACACCGACACACACACGCACACACACACACATCCTCATCCTTTTTCTTCCTCGCTTTGTGGAACTGAAGTGTTCATCAAGAAAAGAAGGGTAAAGAATGCACACTTGATTCTGCTTTAAACAGACTAACTCATTTCATTGATGATGCTGATGACACATTATTAATTATGACATTAATAAAAATTTGTTCCTGACAAGCTGATATGTTTCAATATGAATCTGACTCCTGTCTTGTTTTAAGTGCATGTGGGTTTTGCTTTAGTTTGAACTGGTCCTG
This sequence comes from Cololabis saira, assembly GCF_033807715.1. Taxonomy (NCBI): domain Eukaryota; kingdom Metazoa; phylum Chordata; class Actinopteri; order Beloniformes; family Belonidae; genus Cololabis; species Cololabis saira. The sequence goes on along the minus strand of NC_084596.1, from coordinate 41,810,619 downwards.
CCCTGCTATTGAATTAACTTTATGGATTCTTTTTATTCATAAACCTGCTCTAGGTGTTTCCACACCTACCGTAATTAATAGTTCAGTAGACACTGTGCCAATGGGCACTAATGTGTTCCTCCCGCTGCATCAACAATCACTGAGAGAGACCAGACAGCCAAGAAGAAAAGTCTCCCATCTACTGGTTAAGGCAGCGCAACTTCTAGTTAATTTGCAAACTTCTTTATTCCTGTGGGAGCTTGTTGCCAGAAATTGTGCCATATTTGTCTGTCCCTATTAGAATTCAGTGGAAGCTAAGGTATGGCAAGGTTACGAGTCACAGAACTAGAGTATCAACCAACACGTCCAGCAAACACTCATCACAGAAGTCTGCTATGTAGCTTATCTGTGTGGTCAAGAAAACTGGAACTTTTTCAAATGCAGTCTCGCTTACTGCAAAAACTCAAAATCTTACCAGGAATATTTGTCTTATTTCTAGTTAAAATGTCTCATTTTTAGTCAAAAAATCTCATTACATTTAAAACAAGAGTCATTACCAGAAAAATAACTTGTTATTTGACAATTTTCTCCTGTTTCAAGTAAATTTTCCACTTGAAATAAGTAGAAAAATCTGTCAGTGGAACAAGATTTATCTTCTCATTACAAGCAAAAAAATCTTGTTCCACTGGCAGATTTTTCTACTTATTTTAAGTGAAAATCTAATTGAAACAGGTGAAAATGGTTGTTTTTGAGTCTTGTCTTAAATGTAATGAGATTTTCTTTGACTAAAAATTAGACATTTTAACTAGAAATAAGACAAATATTCTTAAGATTTTGAGTTTTTGCAGTGTATAATAACTAGTGAAATCGATCATGTTGTTCTGATTTGCATTTGTAGTTATTCTATATGTATTAAGTAATAGAATAATCAATACAAATGTGTGGCGGCTGCCATACCTTGGCTTACCCAATTGACGGCCCTGATTAGAACTCTGACCATGAGGGATTTCTCCCGAAAACCGCTACAAGTTCCTACAATAATTACCCACAATGCCCCGCGTTGTAGTTTTCTCCTGCATTTGATCAGTTTGAAGCGGACCAGAGTAACATTTAATGCTTTACAATAAAAATACAAGTCTGCTTCTTTGACCCGTATCAGACTGTTCTGATCATGGAGTGGACTAAACGGGTGTCAATGCATCTTTAATATTGTTTCATGTATACCAGGGGTCTCCAACCCAGTCCTGCATGTTAGATGTTTCCCTGCATCATCACACCTGATTCTAATTAATAGTCGTCATCAGCTTGTTATCCAGGGGCCGATTCACAAAACATTCTTAAGAAGAAAAATCTTAAGTGTCATTTTTTTCTTAAGTTCAGTCTTAAGAAGAAAAAAGAGAAGAAGTCATATTCTCCAAAAAAGTTCTTAAGTATTTTCTCAACTTTCTTCTTAAGAAAAAACTTAATAAATGGTATTCTGGAAATAAAAGTTCTCAAATTTGTTCTGACTTTTTTCTTAACTTTAAGACAACCTTGACCTGTCGTAAAATTTCTTCTGTGAAAAGGTAAAACTCTAATATCACCTTTTTCAACACATTTTAGACAAATTTAGACTAGTAGGTCATAGTTTGAGGATATACTTTGTAATTAATTAATATATAATAAATAAGAGCCTGTTAACTGTTTGTTAGCATGTTAGTTAGCGTGGTAGTTATTATTTTTCCCCAATAGTATTTTTTTTCGCTCATTAATCTCATCCACCATAACCTTGAAAAGTTTCTGCATCTCTTTTTCTCCTTCTCCATGTTTAGTGAGTGACTGACGGTTAAGACCAAACTACATGTATAAATGTTGTTTGTTGGCGCGTGCAATGCAATGACATTTTAAGAAGTTCTTAATTAGGAAAAATAAGAAATTTGTAAGAAATGACAGTTCTTAAGACGGTTCTTAAGAAAATATTGAAGAATTTCACTTAAGAACTTTCTTATGAACTTCTTCATTTTAGATCTATTTCTTTCTGACATTTCTTAAGATTGTTCTTAAGAACATATTGGTGAATCCGGCCCCAGCTCTGCACAAGTCTGTTAATGACAGTCACCGGGGGTCCCGAGGACTATGGTTGAAGAACACTGACTAGATTTGTTACACTTTAAATTGTTTGGTTCCAAAATTTAACCAACAGTTCACTGAAATTTTACAAATAACTTACTCCTCCAGAGAATGATTTTTCTAAATGTAGACCAACACGTATTAAACCTTCAGGGTTAGTTCAGTTGATCACTTTCAGATTGTGGAGAGAAAAAAAGGCAGCTACCACTTAGGGTTTTATGAAATAGCAGAGATGTCAAGTAACAAAGTACAAATACTTTGTTACCTTACTTAAGTATAAATTTTGGTTATCTATACTTCACTGGAGTAATTATTTTTCAGACGACTTTTTACTTTTACTCCTTACATTTTCACGCAATTATCTGTACTTTTTACTCCTTACATTTTAAAAACAGCCTCGTTACTCTATTTCATTTGGGCCTTTAAATAAAACTATCCAGTTAAATTGCTCCATCCGGATAGAGTGAATTTGGTTGTGGTTGTTTCAGATGTTCTTGTCCAGTTTTGTTCTTACATCCGTTCCCTCAGATTCCTGCAACTAAACTTGGATGTACATTCCAATAAAGGTTAGGATAAATGATAACATGCTCTGAAGTTTGACTTTTTGCACCATTACAATACTTATAGGCAACTAGTCATCATATCTCCTGCTCTCTGAAACACATGTTAATGCTCAATAGTACACATATATGGTTCTTTAATATGTTTGCATTATACTAAGATACATTCATTTTCAATGGCTTTTGTCTTTAATGGCTTTTCCCCCCTTACATTACTTTTACTTTTATACTTTAAGTAGTTTTGAAACCAGTACTTTTATACTTTTACTTGAGTAAAAAAACTTGATACTTCTACAGGAGTACTTTTAAACTCTAGTATCTATACTTCTGAGTAATGAATGTGAATACTGAAGACACCTCTGTGAAATAGTAAAAGGTATGAGGGGTTTTTCTAGAAGATTGTACACTGGTGGTTGCTCTCAGGACAGAACCACCTGTTTTTATGAGCAGACTAGAGTTCTTTAGGTGAGGACTGAAGAGGAAGGGATGTTTCAGATTGATGGTCCCATCCCGTTTTTCTCTGGGTTTTGGTTTTTGTAGATCTTTGCTGGGTTGGCATGTCGGGTTAGAGAGAAACAGAACCTCCGTCCGGAAAATATGGTGCATGATATAATAAAAGCTTGTATTAACATTTGATTGTGTTGGTGCATAAGACAAACTGAGCTTTCACACTTAAGCCACGTTTTTGTAATTTTACTAAAACTTAACACCTAATTTAACCCTTGTGAAGGAAAGAAGTAGGAAAGGGAGAAAAGATGGAAGGGGGGGAAAGAAGGGAGGAATGGAAGGGAGAAAAGGAAGTAGGAAAGGGAGTAAGGAAGGGAGAAAAGATGGAAGGAAAGAAGGGAGAAAAGAAGTAGGAAAGGGAGTAAGGAAGGGAGAAAAGGTGGAAGGGAGGAATGGAGAAAGGAGAAAAGAGAGTAAGGGAGAAAAGATGGAAGGAAGGAAAGAAGGGAGAAAAGGAAAGAAGGGAGGAATGGAGAAAAAGAAAGAAGGGAAGGAGGAAGGAATGGAGAAAATAAGGAAAAGCAAAGAAGGTAATAAAGGAACGAATGACAAAAGGGAGGTAGGAAGAAAAATGAATAAAGGAGGGTAAAAAAGGAGGAAAAGAGGAAAGGAAGAAGGAAGGAGAGAGCAAGATCAAGGAGGATAGAAGACAGTAAACCCAAAGACAGTACAAGGGTTAAGGGAAGGGAGCTCAAATAAATAAACCCATTGTTTCTAGTGAATCAGTTTTACCCAACAATGTTTATTTATGAATACAACTTTAATGGGAACAAACAGACGTAGAAAAGGGAACATATTTACAGGAGGAAACAAGCTTATTCAGGCAGACTTCAACATTTTCGTGAACAGAGCAAACCTTCACTCTGAAGAGACACGCATTTCAAACACGACAAACTTCGTGCACAACTTGAACAACGTGAACACTAAATGAAAGTGACATGTTTAGGTCGTTCAACCGTCTCAACATTCAAACTCATTTCTCGGTCTCCATGTTCTCGGCCAGTCCGTTTGAGTCTCCGTTGGCTTTGTGCAGCCCATTGGCTCCGGGCCCCGGGCCGTCCTGCTTCACCTTCTTGGCGTCGCCCGCCTTCACCGGACTCTCCTCGGGTTTTCTCTGAAAACGCGGCACAAGGACTCGTTTAAAGAGACTGAATTTGAGCAGCCACGGACGGCAGATCTGCTCAACTCCACCTCACCTTCTTTCTGACCAGGTGGGAGATGTCAGACACTGGAACTGTGCCGGCCGCTTTGCTGGTTAAAGTGCTTGGAATCTAGTTGGAGGGTTTAAAAAAAAAAAAAAAACCACTCAAGTAATCAGACAAATAAAATGTAGACTTGAGTTCCAAAATAGAAAAAAAAAAAAAGCACTCACTGCTGAACTGGACGAAGAGTCTTCACTGTTGACACCAGACTCAGAATTGGAGCGCTCAACCTGAGGAGAAAGACATTTGTAAACACGTGATGAGGAGAACTGGACTTTCTCTTCTTTCAGAAACAAAAAAAAAATCTAATGTTTAACCCTTGTGCTGTCTTTGGGTCAAAATGACCCAATTCTTCTATCCTTCTTTCCTCCTGCCATCCTCTCCTTCCTTTTTCTTCCTACCTCCCTTTCGTCATTCGTTCCTTTATTACCTTCTTTGCTTTTCCTTCCTTCCTTCAATCTTTTCTCCCTTACTTCCTTCTTTCCTTCTTTCCTCCCTTCCATCTTTTATCCCTTCCTTACTCCCTTTCCTACTTCACTCCTTTCATCCCTTCCTTACTCCCTTTCCTCCTTTCCTCCCTTCCATCTTTTCTCCTTCCTTTCATCTTTTCTTCCTTCATTCCTCCTTCCTTTCATCTTTTCTTCCTTCTTTCCTCCCTTCCCCCTCCCTTGACCCAAAGACAGCACAACGGTTAAGCAGCGCAGGGCTGGTTTATGCTTCTTCGTCAGCTCAACACCATCATTTTCAGGCCAGATCCAGCCATCGTTCATGTAATTGCTCGGGGGTTTATGTTCTGGTCTCTGATAAGATCCTAGAGACAACTTGTGTTGTAATAAACCCTATATAAATACAATTGAATTTACATTTTGAAGTTCTGTGGAGCAAATCACTGCAACACTAGGAGGCATTGAGTTACAGGAAGGAAGGATCTGTCACATAAGTCATGTGACACTCAGTTCAGCGGTCGCCTACCGTGCGAGGAACGTCTGGTACGAGAGACAAAGCAAAGTGCCGCAAAAGGAGCCGTACGACGGGCCGATCTCGGCTCGTTCATTCTGCATTTTGAGGTTCATGTCGGTTTGATGGAGAAGCAACATCAGGCTTTAGAGAACTCAAAGAGGAAGTGGCACCTTCCCAAACTCAGCCTGAGGAATACTGAACAGCACAAATGGGAATTTAACCTTTAAATCATATGGACATCTAAAAAGGGCTGTGTGGATGGAGCAGATTTAACTAATGCCTGACACAAAATCTGTTTTTGAATATATTGTATTAAATGTAAAAAGTCTCCCAATGTTTCTAAATGATATTTGTATCATTATGAATAAATTGGGTAATTTCTAGAGCTGGGGATTCATTCAAATGTCAAGAATCGATTCGTTTCCGATTCAGAATCGATCATCAAGATTTGATTGGATCCGATTCAGATATTGATTTGGGTTAGTGTTATTAAAACTGTTTTTTGAGCTGTTGCATGAATTATATGACTGTGTAGTTATACAACATATTAATACTAGTGTTATATTGAGATTAAACAGCAAGTATTGCAGCTAATGATGCTGTAAGGACCAATCAGCTCCCAGAATGCTGATAGAACTGCTTTCAGAAACATCTTGTGGGGCTGAATTATTAAACAGATCCAGGGAGGAAACGGAGACGGATGAAATCGGTTTTATTTTTTCCATTTTCGTTCTTTTTTGGTTTTTAATTTTTGAGAATTTGGTTTTGAGCATTTTATGCAAATATAACCCCAAAACAGTATATAAAGTAATGAAATAGACAATTTATGCAATTATAACTGAAAAATTTAATGTTTTCATACCTTTAAACATATTTAAAGAAAAAATATGGCACTAGTTATTCTTGTGTCCAACAAGAAATCCCTTTTTAGGGCAAAAACAAAAAAAACACCAAAAGTTTTAATTATTGGGGGGGGAAAAAAAAAAAAAACGATATTTAGACACACAAATCGATTGTTAGAAATTAATATGAAAATTGATTTAGAATTGGAAAATCGATTTTTTCAACACAGGCCTAGTAATTTCACTCTTTTTTTAATTAGTTTTATTTTTTTTTAAATTCTGTTTGCATAAAACTTTGTTTCAAGGGGTGGTAGAGAAGTTTAAAGAAATTAATGTATCAAATACGACAGGTCAGGCATTATGGGATCAACTACGGTCCCTGAACGGACTGCTGGAGGAGTCAAAACTACGACTGCCGGTTAACCTGTTGGTTTCAGTCGCCATCTCATCTCCCCGTTTCACTATCTAACATAGAAGTGCAGGCTCTGCGTGAACGGAGGGTCAACAACACCCGGATCATCCGTCACAGGTCAATCCTCCTCCCCCCAGACTCAGGCAACGTTTACACATAGCCGGGTATTTACAAACACAGATATTTCCCCCTCTACGTTTTAAAAAATACCATCATTTACAGGAACCTGCATAAATAGCTGTTAAGGTGCTATGAGCAGCCAAACCTGCAGGGGGCAGTGTAACGAGAAGATAAAGTCATGCTAGCCAATCAGAATCCTGGAAAAAAAACAACAAATGACACGAGTAACTTCCAGTTACTTCCAAGATGAACGAGAGTCTTTCGTTTGGAGTGACAGAGAAGTGGAGTTACTTTTAAGTGTGACGTTAGAATATAAAACAAGTAAAATACAAGAAAATATTGACGGTGGCCAAACTAATTGTAAACACAGGTCACACTCATGACGCTGCACTGCAAAAACTCAAAATCTTACCAGGAATATTTGTCTTATTTCTAGTTAAATGTCTCATTTTTAGTCAAATCTCATTACACTTAAAACAAGAGTCATCCCCAGATAAATAACTTGCGGTATTTGACAATTTTCACCTGTTTCAAGTAAATTTTCACTTTTTTCCAGTGATCAGTCTTGTTTTAAGTGGAAGAGATTTTTTTTTACTAAAAATGAAACATTTTAACTAGAAATAAGACAAATATTCTTGTTAAGATTTTGAGTTTTTGCAGTGTGGTGACGTTTCTGTGGCATAATGTGACGTTCTGAAGCCTAAATGTCCGTTTCCCTCCGTTTACAAGCAAACTTGAAGACGGAGTTTTTGCAAATCTCCCCTTTGGCCGGAGTTTTCAGATATCAGTTTTTGGAGACTTTGAGCTTCGTTTTCGTGTAAACGAACGGCCAAAACGCATGAAAACACCACCGTTTTTGCTCCGTGTAAACGGGGCGTCAGAGAGCCACTCACAGCCTTGCTCAGACTCTTCAGGCTCTCCCTGGCGTCCTCCACCTTCTCCTGGATCTCTGGCAGCAGAGCTTTCAGCTCCTCCATCTCCTTCCTCTCGTCCGGCAGAGCGTCGGGGCCGTCGGCTTTATCCAGCGTCTCCTGAAGTCTCTCTGAGGAGAAACAAAAGGGGGGGGGGGGTTTCCAGAAGTTGTAACCTGTAGCGGAGCCAGAGAGGGAGCGGTCGCCACGGGGCCCAATTTTGTGTGATACGTTCATACAGGACTGTCTCAGAAAATTTGAATATTGTGATTTTCTGTAATGCAATTACAAAAACAAAAACGTCATACATTCTGGATTCATTACAAATCAACTGAAATATTGCAAGCCTTTTATTATTTTAATATTGCTGATCATGGCTTACAGTTTAAGAAAACTCAAATATTCTATCTCAAAATATTAGAATATTCTGGGAATCTTAATCTTAAACTGTAAACCATAATCAGCAATATTAAAATAATAAAAGGCTTGCAATATTTCAGTTGATTTGTAATGAATCCAGAATGTATGACGTTTTTTTTTTTTATAAATTGCATAACAGAAAATAAAGAACTTTATCACAATATTCAAATTTTCTGAGACAGTCCTGTATATATACGTAAATTGTAGGCTATAATTACGATAAAATGTGCATTGCGCGGCAAGTGTAGGCTAATTCTTACTTGGCTGTAAAGCCTGAATTATGGTTCTGCGTTAAATCGATGCAGAGCCTACGCCGTAGGGTACGACGAAGTCTACGCCGTATCTTTGCGTTGGTGTAACCCGGAACCATAAATCAGCCTTAACAGTTACAGCCAATTCGGCAAATTTGCTGCCATGAAGGAGATGAGCGCTAAACTTTAAAAGAGGACTAAGCATGGACAAAGTTTTGAATGGTACCCTGTTTTCCACGTTACCTGGATTATTTTGGGTTATGGAAGAGTCAACTGCCATTGGTGAGTCAATGTAACCTTCATAAATAATTTCTTTAACAGAATGTTGTGTAGCTTTGATCACCTGCCTATTTTAATGTTTGTGTTGTTGTCAACGAGACTAGAGTCTATTCTCTGTTCTAGAGCTCAGAAATTATGTTATAGACCGCTGTGTCTGTATCTAACTAAATAGATTGTGTAATTTTAGACCAGTTATGTTTTTCTTGTATTTAAACTGTATCAAATATGGAACTGAGTCAGTCCGTGACTATCCGAGTTCTCAGAATCATGTGATTGACAGCTGTCAGGCCTGTGTGTGTGCGTGTGCAGCAGCAGCGCGGCCTCACCCAGCCTGCTGGTGATGACGGAGATGGAGCTGCTCAGCTCCGTGACGGTCTGGCCGTAGCGGTGGGTCAGGCCGTAGGTCATGCCCAGCTGGTAGTGAGTCTCGGCCAGCAGCCGGCTGTCCGGGGGCAGGTGAGTCACCTGCAGAGCCAGACACGCCTGGAAGTCCTCCAGCGCTTGGGTGTAGTTTCCTGAGAAGACGGAGACAACCTCCTAAAAATCAGACATGACTGAACCAGGCCTGTGTTGGGGAGAAGAGATTCTCATTCATTCCTAAAAATTGATTCGTATGTCTAAAGATCGATTTATTTATTTTTCATAATTACATTACAACTTTTGGTATTTGTGTTTATGCCCAAAAAAGGATGTTTTGGCATTTAAATATGTTTAACAGTATAAAAACATTAAAGTTTTCAGTTATAATTGCAAAAATTGTCTATATTTCATTACTTTATATACCGTCTTGAGGTTATATTTGGATAAAATGCTAAAAACCAAATTCTCAAAATTTTAAAACCTCAAAAAGACAGAAAATGGAGGAAAAAAACCTGGAATGTGGGAAAAAATAAAAACTATTTCATACGGGCTCTGTTTGCTGCCCTGGATCCATGTGGTAATTCTCCCCCTCAGATGTTTCTGAAAGCAGTTCTATCAGTATTCTGGGAGCTGATTGGTCTTTACAGCATCATTAGCTGCCAATACCTGCTGTTGAATCTCAATATAATACTAGTATTAATATGTTGTATAACTACACAGTCATATAATTCATGCAACAGCTCAAAAAAAAGTTTTAATAACACTAACTAGGGTTGGGCGGTATGGACTAAAAAATTCATCACGATAATTTCTGGCATTTATCCCGATAACGATAAAAAAAAAAAAAAAAAAAAACAATTCAACTCCACCTTTGTAACTATAAATCTATCATCACATTCAGTCTTTGGAGCCAAATCACTGCTCTAAAAGATACTAAATACTACTAAACTACACCAATTAAATTGAATTGATAAAACCAATTAAATTAGTTACACCTGTACTGCGAAACTGTAATGACTCAGATCCGCCATGTTTGTTACACAAACACCTCATCAATGGGAATCTCTTTCTTTCTGGCTCATTTATTTCTTTCATTCTTTCCTGCTCACTTCCTTCCTTCACGTACGTTGTGTGTCGATTTAACGCAGAATCATAAATCAGCTTTACACAAAAACGTCAATTTACGTTTTTACCGTGAGATGACAAATTCTTACTGTGGGGACGGTTTATCGTGAACGGTAAAATATCACCCATTCCTAACACTAACCCAAATCAATATCGGACAAATCTTAATAACCGATTCTTGACATTTGAATCGATCCCCACTGTTTTTTTACTTGGCCAGTTTTTACACAATTAGAAACAATGTTATTTTTTTTATACAGTTGAGATTTCTAACTTGATTATGTTCAATTACAGTTTTTTCTACACTTCAGGAGACGGGTCGGGGGGGGGGGCTCTTGCTGGTGCATTAATCTGATGATGAAGACTGTAGAACCTGCTCTCACCTGATTCAAGAGAAACCTCCCCGAGCTTCAGGTGGGCCTGAGCCGCCATCAGCTGGTCCTCCTTGCTGTCCTTTCTGATGACAAATAATTAACTCAATAAAAACTCACGGCCGTTTGATCAGGACGCTCATATCTTAAGCCCGGCCTGGCTGCAACGTTACCGCTTGTAGATGACTTTAGCCAGCTCCAGCATCTCCCAGGCCAGCTGCAGGTTCCCCACGCCCTCGTCCTCGCTGTCCTGGGACTAGAGAGACCACCGTCACCACCTGCCACCGCAGGGACTGGACATTTAAGACTATTGGAACTTCTTCAGTACCTTCTCAGAAGTCGCATCCGCTACGTCAGCCTCCATCTCTGCATCACCGTCTTCTTCCTCACCTTACAAAAAGAAAAACAGGAGTGATCAAACTCCCCGTGCACCCGTAAGAGCGCCGTTTAGAGCCGCGGTCTGCAGGTGAAGGATACGAGTTCATTCATAGTAATTCACCTCCTGCTTCTTCTTCTTGCTCATCAGCCGCTTCCTCCCCGTCGCCAGCCGCTTCTTCTTTGGGAGTTGATTCTTCTTCTTTGGGAGTTGATTCTTCTTCTTTGGGAGTTGATTCTTCTTCTTTGGGAGTTGATCCTTCTTGCTCATCAACAGTTTTGACTTCAGCAGGACGTTCCTCCTCCTTCTCCGCTGGCTCCTGGTCAGTTTTCTCCTCAGTTTTGGATTTCTCTTCTCCAGCCTCCCCGGCATCTTCCTCGTCCGCCTTCTCCGCTTTCCCTTGACGACCATCAGCCTCCGTCTTTTCATCTTTACCCTCTTCTGCATCCTCTTTCTTCTTCTCGGCCATGGCGTCGTACACCTGAGCCCTCAGCTCGTCCCTGGTCTTCTCTGATGACGAGGGAGAGCAGTTAAGACGAGCCGGAGCAGAAAGATGCCACTAACTAGTTCAGAAAGATCACTCAAGCTTCCTCACCATCCACCTTCTCTGTGCCCTCGACGTTGGAGTCTTTGGGTTCGTCTTCTGGTTCGTCCTCCTCCGGCACCCCCTCCAGAGCGTTGCCCAGGACGGAGTTCTCCATCCTGCAGCCAGGGCGGGGGTTAGCTCTGCCCTCTGCTCGTTTTACATTAAAACCTCAAGAACATGAGCTGAAAACGTTGAGCGTACCTGGCCACATCCAGCAGGGCTTTACCACACCAGAAGAACGCTTCTCCACACTCGTCTGCCGTGTCTCCATACTTCTTAGCTCTGAGATAAAACAACATTTACTTTAGAGGTGAGGACATTTTTTGGACGAATAATCATCCACTTGCGTGGAAAGCAGCTGCACATTCCCAGAGTTTCTCCTGCGAGGTTGGAGTGAAGCTGCTGTGACGTATTTGACTGTGTGATCTAAACGAAGAAGACAACACTACTAAAGATGCAGGAAATGGAGATGAGATGTGCTGCTGGGTCTGTGGCTTGTGTTCCATATCAAGTTAAAGCACCACCCAGACCTGTGAATGTGAGGGGACTGTCTACAGCCGGAGAGGGCTGGAAATAACGCCTGTATGTGTAGAGTTGTAGTTTCTAACATGGCCAGTTTTTACACAATTAGAGACACAAAATGTTAATTGTTTTATACAGTTCAGATTTCTAACTTGATTTTGTTCAATTACACAGTTGTTTCTACACTAAAGCTGTAAAATCAAATCCTGTATCCTGCATTTTTTTTCACCTTAAAACCGTTTTTTACACCAATTTAGTTGACATTAAATTGTAATTGACTGCCAGATAGTGAAAGTTAGAAGTATACTATATAGCTGCACAGTGGCAAATAAGGCACTCCAGAGGGTCGTCACAACGGCCCAAAAGATAATGGGCTGCACTCTCCCCTCCCTGGAGGAGCTGGACAACACCCGGTGTCTCAGGAAGATCATCAAGGACCCATCTCACCCCGGACACTCACTCTTTGAACTGTTGCCGGCAGACGTTTCAGGAACTGAAATCACGCACAAACAGACTCAAGAACAGTTTCTATGCCAGAGCCATAACTACACTCAATACTGCTAAATAATCAAACTGACTTTTTCCATGTGCAATACTGACCGAACCGAGCAATACCTGCCAAATGTGAATACTGTATGTTGTCTTCCTGTTTGTGTCCTTTTAGAGATTATTTATTTTTATAGTTCTTGTTTTAATATATCTATTTTTTTAAACCAATAAGATAGCATCCAATTTCATTGCACCTGTACAAATGACGATAAAGACATTCTATTCTACTTGAAAAATGGGTAAAAGCACTTACACATATTTTCTGGTTAAAATAAGCAAAAAGAAAACAGTCCAAATGGACATTTTGAGGCCTAGTTAAGGGGAAAACAACTATTAACTGGGATCAGAGGTGTCAAGTAACAAAGTACAAATACTTTGTTACCTTACTTAAGTAGAAATTTTGCTTATCTATACTTCACTGGAGTAATTATTTTTCAGACGATTTTTACTTTTACTCCTTACATTTTCACGCAATTATCTGTACTTTTTACTCCTTACATTTTAAAAACAGCCTCGTTACTCTATTTCATTTCGGCCTTTAAAAAAAACTATCCAGTTAAATTGCTCCATCCGGATAGAGTGAATTTGGTTGTGGTTGTTTCAGATGTTCTTGTCCAGTTTTGTTCTTACATCCGTTCCCTCAGATTCCTGCAACTAAACTTGGATGTACATTCCAATAAAGGTTAGGATAAATGATAACATGCCTCTGAAGTTTGACTTTTTGCACCATTACAATACTTATAGGCAACTAGTCCTCGTATCTCCTGCTCTCTGAAACACATGTTAATGCTCAATAGTACACATATATGCTTCTTTAATATATTTGCATTATACTAAGATACATTCATTTTCAATGGCTTTTTTCCTTAATGGCTTTTTCCCCCTTATATTACTTTTACTTTTATACTTTAAGTAGTTTTGAAACCAGTACTTTTATACTTTTACTTGAGTAAAAAACTTGAGTTGATACTTCAACTTCTACAGGAGTATTTTTAAACTCTAGTATCTATACTTCTACCTGAGTAATGAATGTGAATACTGAAGACACCTCTGACTGGGATAAAGATAAATTGTCTTTTAAATGGTAATTTTGTACAATTTAGAAGTTGCAGGATGGAGGTAATTAGTCACCCACAGCTGGGCGCAGGCCTCCTGCAGCGCCGTCACCGCCTCCAGCGGCTTCCCGACCACCAGCAGCTTCTGCCCGGCTCCGATCAGCTGCCTGGCCTCCTCCATGTGGAGCTGGACGGGGGACGGAAAAAGTTCAACTACAACCGCACCTCTGAACCACAACACGAGCTGAGTTACAGAAAACTACCGAAACACTTACCTTCGATAAAAACAGATACAAAGAAAGTATAAAAGAGTGGCGTGCTGCCGCGGAGTGACTGACTGACTGACTGCGTGAGTGTTTCAATTTGGCGCGAAATAAGCACGTGCTTCGCGGTGCATTTCCGGATCCGTCATCAAACGAGCGAGTGAATCCTTAAAGGGACAGTACACTGCAATTAAATTAGAAGCTAAAGATATCTTACTTTATTACGAAAAACAAAATTACAAAATTCAACAACTGGTCAACTGGTAATTGTTAATGTCACGAACTACTTGCACTTTATTGAGCTTTTTTGTGAAGAGAACAATTTCATATTTTTTGGACTATAATGATGCCTATGTATGTTTGTGTTTTATATTATTGAATGATGCCTGCCATTTATTTTAATGTTATTGTATGTTCCTGGAATTTAAATAAAGTTTCATAAAAAAAAGGGGGGGACAGTACACGCTACAGGGTAGTGACGTCAGACTGGTAGTAATCTGATCAGATAAGACTTGTAAAAAGATTCAAAAGTAATATCGATTCAAACTGTACTTTTTGTTCTGCAAATTCTGAAACGATGACTCACTTATTCTGGCTGTGCCCCATTGTTCAAACTTTTTGGAGTGATATGTGTAATTTTGTGTCTGAAAGCATTGAAACTGATTTCAAATTATTTTGGAAGGATGTGTTGTTTGGTGTTTTTGACCATGTAACGATTAGAACAAAGCCAAAAGAAACATTTGTTGATTACCTTTGCAAAATTCCACATCCACAAATCCAAATTCTTATACAAAAAAAACCCTTTTTTTACTTTTCATTGTGAACTCAATCAGTATCTGGACTCTATTAAGTTTTCTACAAATTCAAAAGCAATCAAAACCATAAATGTATGTAAATGTTTTGGCTTTTTGTTATAATTTCATCCTCACTGGCTGGTTATAATGTGTGTGCTTTTTGTTTTGTATTTTATTTTATTTATACTCATTATATGTTATAGTTCAACTTGACATTGCATAATGTGAAGATATATGAAGATATGTAATCATTGTACTTTTTGCAAATGTTAAATAAAAAAAAGACTATAGAAATGATCCCTGAAAGTATAGTCTAACTGATCTGAAACTGTAACTCACTTGTTTTATGGTTGCTCATATAGCACCATATTTTGGAAAGAACTTGAGAGCTATATACTATGTAAAACAACACATAAGATCAACACTGAAGGTAGGAACATTATCACTTATTTTGATTTCAAAGAAAAGAAGTTATGCACTATTGTCAATCTTTATATTTTATTAGGAAAATTTCACATCCATAAATGTAAATTCACAAACTCTTCTCCATTATTTAAAGGGGACCTATTATGGCATCTAATACCTATTTTAAACAGGCCTTGAATGTCTTAAAAACAAGCTTTTGATTGTTTTTGCTAAATAAATTAGAAATTCAGCCTCTGAGCCATGTCTTTATCTTCCCATTCTCTAACCTCATTATCTATGAGGGATTCTGAGTGGGTGGGGCTATGATAATGAGGCTCTGTGCTGATTGGCTGCCTGAATGACGTGTAGCAGGGGAGGGAACAAAACCTCTCCGGGGAGAAGAGCAGCAGCTGCGTACACTATTAAACCGTGTCATAACTGCATGCGATGCGAGCATCAGCAACAAAATCAATTCCATTGCTTTATTTTCTATTGGACTGTCCTAATTACGCACCGTTTTGAGCTGAACATTTGTCGGACGCCCTGCTTCTATTTTCCTCCTGTCGCTCGGGTTTAAAGCCGGTTGAAAGCGCTGTAGGAAACAGTCATGGATGAGGAACGGCTGATCCAGTTAGTTGAAATGAGAAGTTATCTCTATGATTCCTCCTCATTTCACTACAAAAACCTCAATAAAGTGGCAGCTGCTGGAGGGAGATGGACAGAGAGTGTCTGATGTCACGCAGGTTTGAAGCGATAGTTGGACGCTCATGCAGTTACACGGTGTTTAGTTGTGGGCGTGGTTTGCATTTTAGTTACGTAACAAAAATCATCAGAATCTTATTGGCTCGTAGATCCACATCAGACTGGACGTCTCATCCGGGCGGCTGTACAGACACTGCAGAATTTGGTTGCTTTCCTCCTTCTCTGAGTTGGCAGGCTGAGGGGAGACCACTTTATATATGTTAAAACAAGAAAAAACGTGTTTTCCATAATAGGTCCCCTTTAAATTGTTTTTGATGTAAGTTGATTATTATCTCAAGTCTCTTAAATTAATTACAAATAAGAAATGCATATCAATGATGGATATCCATTCTGAGATTTTCAATCATTAAGCTGTCACAAATATAATTTGCATTCATTCACATCATAAAATCTGTCACACTAAGGTTTTGTTTCTTTTATTTATTTTTTTTTTTTCAAATTTTCTTGTTGTTGATGGTGCATGACTGTGCTCTGTGCTGCTGATGTTGCACAGGTCGTGAACTGTAATGTCTGCTTGTTGTACATTGTTTGTATATTGCAAACTTTCAATAAAACTTCAGATCAATGGCTTACTTACACAACAATCATTCCGAAACCAGGCGGGACACCAGGTACAAATACTGAAAACGTTATACAGAAAGATTACAGTCAAGTTTTATGTTTGTCGAATCAAATGACAGATAAATACAGTCTCTTTGACAGACATCAAGATTCTTAAGAAAGATGGCAAAAGCAATGAGGGGAAAAGAGGAAAAGATGATTGGGAGTTTTTGATTAACGGAGCTTGAGGCCGGATTGTGGCAGGATTTATGAAAAAAATCCGTATACATTTTAAGTTTTCTAGTAATAATGTCAGATGAAGTGTTCCAAACCAAAAAGAATGAGCCCTCTAGTGTATCTCTCCGTTGCCTTGAACAGGCTGTGTGCTGCAAAATGTGCTGCAATTCGGTCCCGAATTTCCTGCGCTGTCCTGCGGATGTGACGTCACATGACGCTGCATGCACGTTCTCCCCGTTCTCCCGTGCCGGTGCTGTGCCAAAAAGTGATTGCCTGCCAGAATCTGATTTTGCCCCTGAAAATGGGTCTTTTTACCTGCCAAAAAATTGATTTAAGGCCAAATACAGTTAATGAAAGGTTGTTTCTACCTAAATATGATTTGATCTCATTCTTGAGCTTCATAATATAAACACTAGAGCTCACATGATTGCTTTTAACTCTTTAAAGGACCATTACAACACAAAATAGGCATTTTCACCTGCCAAAAAATGATTGAAGGCCAAATACAGTTAATGAAAAGTTGTTTCTGCCTAAATATGACTTGAGCTCATTCTTGAGCTTCATAATCTGAAAATCTGACGTTTTAGCGCTATCGTTCAGCAGGCTGCTGTGCGCGCTCCCGCGGCCAAAAATCAGAAGAAATCAGATTCTGGCAGGCAATCACTTTTTGGCACAACACCGGCTTCACTGTTGGCTGCAGTACCCCCAACGGCCGTCGTGGTGAAGGGTGGCGCTAGAGAGTCTCATTTCTTAAAAGGAGCCTCAAGCTCCTTTGAATTAGTTTATTGATTAAAAAAATACGTTTGCAAAACTTTAGAAGAACATGACAAAAGCAGGAAAGATGATTTATATGTAGATTCAGATTAGGTAGCTCCCAACCAGTGACAACAATATTGGGGTGTTTCCTTCTTTTTCTTTCTTGTTTTACATCAGATTAAATAATATAAACCAGAAAAACTAAGCACGATGAAGAAGCAGTGTGAAAAAAATAAGAAGTGCACTCTTGTTGCTTCCAAAGAAATCAAGAGGCAAAGTAGCAGTCAAGTGCTATTAATCAACTCCACTTGATTATTGATCATCAGCAATACTGACCACCCTTATAAAGCAGAGGTTTAGCAGCCTTTTTTCTCTGGACAATTAAGGTGCGTGTTTGTTAATGCGTTCAGCAAAAATCTGAGAACAGCAGTAAATGCTGCCAATCAATCTAGGAAGGATTATAAGACTATTCCCAAATCATTTTGATTGTGGACATACCCACTCTGCAAAATGTAGTTTAAAACAGAACTATATCTTGTACTTTACAGACCTCAGCTTTCAAGTTAAATGTTAATGTTCAAAACATTAAATCTGAAACAACACTACATAAAGAGTAGGAGGAGGAGGAGGAGGCCTATATTCTCTCTAAAAATGAGCATGGCTTCATAGCTCAGGTTTTCAAAATGCATCTAAATCCAAAGACAAGACTTGTGGGTGAATGTTCTTTTGGCTGGACGAGGCCAAAGTTGAAATGTCTGTCAAAAATCAAACACAACTTTTCAGCACTAGCACCTCCTACCTGTTAAACACTGTGGTGGAGGTTTTGGGTTTGTTTTGCAGCCACGGGGCCTGGACACCTTGCATGCAGTGAACCAACCAAAGTGAGCTCTTCTGCAAACGAGAACGCTCAAGAAGAACATCTGAGGCGTCTGCTCGATAGTCAAGCTCAAGTCGGTTCGTGCAACATGATTAGAACATCAAGAACACTATCAGATCTGCAACACGGCGGCTGATAAAGAAGAGGATCGAGGTGTTGCAAGAGCCCAGTCAAAGTCCAGACCTCAACCTGGGGGAAATGCACTGGCTGGACCTTTGAAGAGGCTTTGCTGAACAAATACCCATAAACCTCAATGATAAAATGTTGTAAAAAAAAAAGAAAAAAAAAGAGGCTGGGCCAAAATTTCACCACAATGATGTTGCGTACGGTTAAAGTCCTAGAGAAAATGACGACATTTTGTCCATCTATCTCTGCTGAGCTTGAATGTGCATGTTTTTGCTGGTGCAGGCTTTGCTGCTGTCACGTCCTGCTGCGAGGTGCATGTCCCCTCTGAGCTGCTCCTGCTGACTCTCCGTGTCACCGCTTTGTCAAGACAAGACTGAACCTGACACCCAATCAACCTCTCGCAGCTCAGCTCGCCTCGCTGGACTCATTAAAACCACCGCAGTGAAATACATGCTTCCTAAGGAAACCACTTTCCACTAGTACTCAGATTATTTCATAGAATAATGAAGTTTGGCTTTGTTTACTCCAACTAAAGCTGTTATTGTAGGAAACAAGCATATTCAACTTTTATCCAAATATTCAGCACCTACACAATAGACATAAACCTATTGAAGAACTATCAGATACTACCAGTATAACTTTTCAACAGAGGTGTCAAAAGTATTCACATTCAATACTCAGGTAGAAGTATAGATACTAGAGTTTAAAAATACTCCTGTAGAAGTTGAAGTTTAAGTTTTTTACTCAAGTAAAAGTATAAAAGTACTGGTTTCAAAACTACTTAAAGTGTAAAAGTAAAAGTAATGTAAGGGGGAAAAAAGCCATTAAGGACAAAAGCCATTGAAAATTAATGCATCTTAGTATAATGCAAATATATTAAAGAAGCATATATGTGTACTATTGAGCATTAACATGTGTTTCAGAGAGCAGGAGATATGATGACTAGTTGCCTATAAGTATTGTAATGGTGCAAAAAGTCAAACTTCAGAGGCACGTTATCATTTATCCTAACCTTTATTGGAATGTACATCCAAGTTTAGTTGCAGGAATCTGAGGGAACGGATGTAAGAACAAAACTGGACAAGAACATCTGAAACAACCACAACCAAATTCACTCTATCCGGATGGAGCAATTTAACTGGATAGTTTTATTTAAAGGCCAAAATGAAATAGAGTAACGAGGCTGTTTTTAAAATGTAAGGAGTAAAAAGTACAGATAATTGCGTGAAAATGTAAGGAGTAAAAGTAAAAAGTCGTCTGAAAAATAATTAGTGAAGTATAGATAACCAAAATTTCTACTTAAGTAAGGTAACAAAGTATTTGTACTTCGTTACTTGACACCTCTGCTTTTCAAGGCACACTAACTGAGAGCGTTATCATGCAGGAGTGTTTTCCTTCAACTATATGAAAAAGAGTACATTTTTTAATGTCTAACATTTAGTTACAGTAACAGCAATGCATATGCTTTTAAAACCCCTTTTAACTGGGCTAGTTTTCTTTGATGGTGTTTAAATTTCCTTTAAATGTAACACGTCTGACTGGTGAACGTGGTGGAAATCCTGACTGATAGATTCATAATTGTTGCTCTCCACGAAAACATGGTACAAGATGCTAAATGTTCGAAGCATTTTAAACATATTCCACCCCTTTTAGATGAATATGTAAATGTTTATTCATCCCAGATCAAAAAAGAGTGCACACTTTGTTTTTTTTTTTTACCATTTCTAAATCCAACATCACATCACCGGTGTTACAAATGGTTTGTTAAACTGCAGGGCTGAATGAAACAAAAACGGCACCACAAGTGTGCTTCAATTGTGTAGCTGCTTGGGGATCTGTGGCAGAGTGCAGGGTCTCATTAAGAGGATATTGTGAGGCAGGAGACGAACACAGGACAGTTTTTGATCACGCGCCTACCGCTGGGCTTCTAAAAGGAGATTATTGTGTGTGTCCCTCTCATCCGGCCCTTGATGTGGTGCCATAGCAACGGCTTGGAAAGATGCTGCTGGACGGCAGGACAGAGGAGAAGCAGAATGATGGGAGCTTTTGGATATAAAAACAACAGATAACATAGATTGAGGTGAAATTAACTGAAAACTATATTGATTTGTTGGCCTACGGTACTGTATGTGACAAACACTTCAACGCCAATATTTTTTTGTAGAAACATTAAAAAGCACCACACGTGGTGTCGATGTCACCTAGATAGATAGATAGATAGATAGATAGATAGATAGATAGATAGATAGATAGATAGATAGATAGATAGATAGATAGATAGATAGATAGATAGATAGATAGATAGATAGATAGATAGATAGATAGATAGATAGATAGATAGATAGATAGATAGATAGATAGATAGATAGATAGATAGATGGAGCTTTTTCAAAAATGTTTGACTTTTTTTCCTTTTTTTCTCTTTTTATTTCTTTTTTTCTTATTTTCCTTTTTTTCTCTTTTCTTCTCTTTTTCTGTTTTTCTCATTTTTTTCTTCCTTTTTCCTTTCCTTTTTAATCTCGACATTTCGACTTTTTTCTCAACATTTCAACTTTTTTCTCGAAATTTTGACTTTTTTCTCAAGATTGTACTTCAACATTAATCTTGACATTTCAACTTTTTTCTCGAAATATCAACTTTTTGCTCGACATTTCGACTTTTTTCTCGACATTTTGACTTTTTCCTCAACATTTCGACTTTTTTCTTGAAATTTTGACTTTTTTCTCAACATTTCAACTTTTTTCTTGAAATTTTGACTTTTTTCTCAACATTTCAACTTTTTTCTTGAAATTTTGACTTTTTTCTCAACATTTCAACTTTTTTCTTGAAATTTTGACTTTTTTCTCAACATTTTGACTTTTTTTTCGAAGTGCATAATGAAAAAAACATCTTCCCCCAGTTCTAACTAATATAGCTACGTGCAGCATGCGTTGCCTTCATTCTAAGGCTTATACAAGACTTTTCATTTTTTGCAGCTCCAGACATATTTGTTTTTTTTGTCTTTTTGGTCCAATATGGCTCTTTCAACATTTTGGATTGCCGACCCCTGGTTTAGCACATATATATAGTTAGGGTTTGGTGCAATGTACAATGTGCAAATAGTTGCTCTATCTGGTTTCAGTCTTACTTGTCAGTGATAGCTTCGATCTAGTAAGATCGAATAAGTTATTAAGTCTGATGGCACCAATTAAAAATGATTTCCTCTATCGTTCTTTTGGTCATCAGGAGTGAATGATGCAGCGCTTGAAATTGTCTGCTGTTTCCCGAAAGGGAGAAATCGTTGGTGATTGCAAGCACTTATGTCAGCACTCTGTCCCTGATCACCTCCTCCAGGTTTCCAAGCTCTTAGCCAACGACACACTCCACTTTTTTGATGACTTTGTTCAGTCTGTTGGCGTATTTTACGTGAATCCTGCTCCCCAAGCATGGTAACTGAGGGCGCATGCAACAACAGACTGACAAAACGTCTGGAACATTTTGCTGCATGCGTTGAAGAACTTGAGTGTTTGCAGAGAGAAGAGTGGACCCGTCTTGTGAAGCAGCTCAGTACTTGAAGAGCTTATTGTGACGTTGAAGGCCCAGGTATTTGTAGGATTGTACCATTTCCACACCCGTCTCATAAACCATAAACCTTTTCATTGAAGAGGGTGGGCCACCTCTGTACTGAATCAGTGAATAACAGTAAATGAATCAGGAAACGACACACACACTTTTAAGTGTCATGTGCTGTTCACATTTCTTTATGTATGACACATTACTACGAACTGTATATGACACTGAACTGAAAGCGAAATGCCAGTGTAACTTCCTTATGCAATAACCATAAAAACTGCTTTCATACTTAAAATGTGTAGACCAGGGATATTCAATTGGTGGTCCGCGGGCCACATGCGGCCCGCCAGGAGCTTTTATGTGGCCCCTGGTCATATGTCAAAAAAGGGGGTGTTTGTTGAAAAAAAAAAAAAAAATGTTTTTTTTTTTAATAATATTTTTATAACTGGCTACTATGGACTAAAATGGTTGTGCTCAATGCTTAATATAATATTCAAATAAGGAAATCTTGGTGGAAAGTGGTGCTTTGTCATTATGGCATGTTTTATTAAAAGTAGGTCAATATCAATTTCATTAAGTTTGCACAATGCATGGTTTCAAAATGAACTTGCATTCAAAATAATATTTCTTTATCTGAATATTATATTTAACATTCACAATTACTAAATCTGGAGACAATTAATACATAATTCATATGTAAACTAGATATATTCAAATGTATAATACAAATGTATTATATTTGTCTTCGTCTTTGAGTGCAAAATACATTTTGAAAACCCCCACATTTTCAAATTGTGCAGCCCTCTCCATACAGTCCTTTTGCAGATGTGGCCCCCGGCCCAATCTAGTTGAATATCCCTGGTGTAGACAATAGGTAAGGCCATGCAGGCAAGTTTATTTCTATAGCACCATTTAACAACAACGTGCTTTACAATGATATGCTGTTCTCTGGACTTAAACAAGTGGGGAGGAAGGAGGAAATGAGAAAGAAAGGGCCTTTTGTAGCCAACTGGATAAGTACACAATGTTGTAATAAGATCCTGGAAAATATGAGGAAGTGTCAAGAAGCAGCTTATGGTAAACGTAGGATTAGTAAACTGGAACATCATAATTACACACCCACTCACTGGAAGACTATAAAATGTTTTAAGTGTCAGAGTGGCTATTTAAAGACAAACATTGTCTTTAAATAATGGTCTTATTTTATGTTTTCTCATGATGACTTGAAACTCTGACTTGAATCCCTGAAAAAAACGCTGAGTCATTTGAGCAAGCATAATGACTTTGAACCCATCAGGGTTCAAAGTTTTATGAACTTCAGCTTTGAGCATGAATTCAGAAATAAAACAAACAAACCAAAAATAATACATTTTAGTGGCTTTTTATTGTTTATTATTGTATCTTCCTAAAAACGTTGGCAATTTGCTCTGTGGTTCATCAATAGTTATTTCCATAAATGTGATAAGAAACTGCAAAGTCATGCTGCGGAGTAGTCACGTTCTCTGGTGAGTCATCGCGAGAGTTGGTCCGGTATAAATACCGTCGTGGCGCGTCGTCAGTGAGTTTTTGCTCTTCCTTCTCCCCCTGGACCTAGACTGTGACTCTATTGAGGTAAGTTTTAACCAACAAACGCACTAAGTCTATTTATGCATCCGTGTGTTACCTTTTTCTTTCTTCAAGTGAGTCTGCAGATGCGTCGTGAAGTTTTAATCCCTTGATGTTAAATGTGGGAGTCTCAGTTCAACAAGTGTCTCCTTTTTTCTTTCCCTTTTTCTTTCTGAAATTGTTACATGAGTCCATTTAAAAGAAAATTACAAAAATAAAGCAAAGCAAGCGGAGGGGGAGTTTTAAAGCAATTGTTTCTTTTGTTTCCGGTGAGAGAAAAAAAATAGAGCCTATTTAAAAAAAAAAAGAGGAGGAAAAAAAAAATCTGTAAAATGTCGACATGTTCGCTGAAAGCGAGTGAAATGCTGAATGAATCGAGTGTAAAATGAGTTAAATCAGTGCCAGTTATGCATTTAGGGAAACGGCTGTGAGCAGAGAAGAAGTGGAAATACTTCATGGGTTTCATGTCAGTTGAAGTTATGTATGCATAAATGAAATCTGAGGTTTGATCCTGCAGGCGGCT
Organism: Cololabis saira; assembly: GCF_033807715.1. Lineage (NCBI taxonomy): Eukaryota > Metazoa > Chordata > Actinopteri > Beloniformes > Belonidae > Cololabis > Cololabis saira. Next base: position 41,786,683 of record NC_084596.1, on the reverse strand, counting down.
CCGCCTATGAAGGGTTTTACAGGAGGGAAAATAAGATTTACTTAAGTGACTCCAAACAACTGCATTATATAATCATCTAGGCACTTATACAACCTAATAAATACTCAAAAGTCCCGTACACAAAAAAAGCATCCATCTATTACTTGATTTAACATTTAACTCTTTATACTTTTACATAAGTGTGTGTATATAATTATCCTGAACATTCACATGTTCCAAATTTTAAAATCTGATTTGCTCCTTTCTGTTAAAGATGATGAGAGTAAACCTGGATTGTGTAATTTTACTATTCTCTCAGATTTTATTCATCAAGATAACTTCTTAGTGGATCAATGAACTTGGATCATATAGTACTCCAGAAAAAATACTGTATTCCGTTAGAAAAAAAACTAGACTTTGACCTTATTTACCTTTATACCTTTTTTGGATTTTTTTTGCTTTTATTGGACTAATGATCTGAATCATCTACTATATTAATGAATGTGTTTAAGCAGGACTTGATTATTTAATGTATTATTCATTTTTGTTCCAGTATTGATAGACATATATTAAATGATTTTGAATGATGTAATCTATTGACCATATGAGGGAGGGAAGGGGAGAGGGGTGTGCTGTTTTTTTTATTTTTATTACTTCTTTTTTTTCTCATTTATTTTGGTTTAATTAATGTTATGAAAAATAAAAAAAGGGGGGAAAAATATTGATAATTATATTGTTATTGTACATTTTTTTTTTCTTTTTTTAATGCCCTCAATAAAGGTATCTAAAATACTTCTTAAAATCATGAAAAAAAATTAAAATGGTTACACTTGAACTAAAATTGCAACAACGGTACAAATATGATAGATGTATGACTATTTTGAGACCTGACTGGACAAGAACTCACCTGGGGGTGGATGTGAGTTCTTTGAAGACGTGTTTTCTTTCATTCACACAGACACACCTACACACACACTGATTGCTGTGCGTTTAAGAGATTTGTACGTGTGTTTCCTCCTGTCAGACTGAAGATGGCTGCAGGCAAGGCTCAGATTGGGAAAGTGGCTCCAGACTTCACATCTAAAGCAGTGATGCCAGACGGACAGTTCAAGGACCTGAAGCTTTCAGATTACAAAGGTTTGTGTTTGTCTGTATAGATTTACCACCATCAATGGCTCAACCTTTCTTGGAAACTTGATATTAAACAGACGCTAATTTGCAATCTCAAATAATAATTAATGACTAAATTAACTGACTTTTTTTTTTTTTCTTGATACAGGAAAGTACGTGGTCTTTTTCTTCTACCCATTGGACTTCACATTTGTGTGTCCAACGGAGATCATTGCTTTCAGCGACGCTGCGGATCAGTTCAGGAAGATTGGCTGTGAGGTCATCGCAGCCTCTGTCGACTCCCACTTCTCCCATTTGGCATGGTACTTGCTCTAAACTCTCTGACATAAACGCCCACCACGATTATGTGCTTTCATCCAACCCTCACACTTGTATTTCTCTGCTCTGAAAGGACCAACACGCCACGTAAACAGGGTGGTCTGGGCGCCATGAAGATCCCGCTCGTATCCGACACGCGGCGCACCATCTCCACAGATTACGGCGTCCTCAAGGAAGACGAAGGCATCGCCTACAGGTGGGTTTATAATATGGAGACGTTCTGTGTAGGGCTGGGGATCGATTCAAATGTCAAGAATCGATTCCGATTCTTAAGATTCAGACTCGACTATCAAGATTTGATTTGGGTTAGTGTTATTAAAACTGTTTTTTGAGCTGTTGCATGAATTATATGACTGTAGTTATGCAACATACTAGTATTACATTGAAATTCAACAGCAAGTATTGCAGCTAATGATGCTGTAAGGACCAATCAGCTCCCAGAATGCTGATAGAACTGAAACAGAAACATCATGTGGGTCAGAATTACCAAACAGATCCAGGGAGGAAACGGAGACGGATGAAATTGGTTTTATTTTTTCCCACACCCCGTTTTTATTTGTTCCATTTTCGGTCTATTGTGGTTTTTAATTTTTGAGCATTTGGTTTTTAGCATTTTTTTGCAAATGTAACCCCAAGACAGTATATAAAGTAATGAAATATAGACAATTTATGCAATTATAACCTAACACTTTAATGTTTTCATACCTTTAAACATATTTTAAGGCAAAAACATGGCACCAGTTTTTGCCAACAAAACATTCCTTTTTTGGGGATAAACAAAATAACCAAAAGTTGTAATGTAATGATGAAAAAAAAATACATAAATAAATAAAAGAAAAAAAATAAATCGCTCTTTAGACATATGAATCGATTTTTAGGAATTAATATGAGAATCGATTTAGAATTAGGAAATCAATTTTTTTTTTCCCTTCTCTCCCCCAACACAGGCCTAGTTCTGTGTATATCTCCATAGAAACGCCCTTTAAAAATTAGCACAATATTACAATTGCCCACTGCTGGTATTGCTTCCACATCATGTTTGAGAGATTTCAAGCCTCGTCTCTTGCTGACTGATTTTCAGATCAGGCAGCGACTGGTCTTAAAACATTATAAACCTTCAACCCCCCCCCCCCCCCTCTCTCTCTCTCTCTCTCTCTCTATTTAAGGGGTCTCTTCATCATTGATGACAAGGGCATCCTGAGACAGATCACCATCAACGACCTCCCAGTTGGGCGCTCTGTGGATGAGACGCTGCGATTGGTTCAAGCCTTTCAGTTCACCGACAAGCACGGAGAAGGTGAGATCAAACTTTCATATCAAATCAAACTTTATTTATAAAGCACCTTTCATACATAAAATGCAACACAAGGTGCTTTACATAAAACAAATAAACATAAAGCGTGAGAGATACCTCCTGCTGACGTAAGCTCTGTTCTCACGCTATAAGACCAAAACATACTTGTAACTAAATTGCATTATTCAAATTTGTATTGGCTTTATTGCCTCACCTCGGACCTGCATGTTTTAAACGTCCCTGCTCGTCATTTGAATCAGGTGTTTTAAAGCAGAGAAACATCTACAACGTGCAGGACGGAGACCCAGAATGGGTCCGCTCACAGGCTTCATGCATGTGTATCACACTGGCAAATCAACCGTCCAGGACTCATTGCAGCTCTTATCTTTTCTTTTCAGTGTGCCCAGCCGGGTGGAAGCCAGGAAGTGACACCATCAAGCCAGACGTCCAGAAGAGCAAAGATTTCTTCGCCAAGCAGTAATAAACTCAAGGCCATAGTCTGCTGCCTGCTGTAGATTATGTTTCTATTACATTTCCAGTGATGTTTCAGTCAGCCGTTGGGTGAGATTTGTCTTTTTTTTTTTTTGTAGTTACAGTGAGATACATTTTCTGTAGCGTGAACGGTGCCCTTTGATCAAAGTATGGCTCAATGGTGTGGCATTATATCCTGTACTTACTACTTGACCAAAGCTGGGGGTCTGTTCAGTCAACCGTCATGCCTTAGTGTGGTTACAAAGGATTTGTCTTTGTGCTTTGTATGTTGCACTTTTTTAAACATTGAACTGAATTTATTTCACCTTAATAAAGAATACAAAGATACTTGTCTGAAGGAATTTGTTTCATACTTACAGGGGTGTAATTGCTGGTACAAATCAAAGCACATGCTCCGTATTAAGACGCATATTACCGTACTCCAGATTGGCAGCTATTCAAACGGTACAACCGCAGGAGACTACATGACTTAAATTATGAAAAAAAAAAAAGCAGCTTATATGTAGAATTATGATTAAGGACACTATTTGATTTGAAGATTTATTTCGAACAGACAAATATACATGTACAGCACTTCATATAATATTAGTTTGACAGATCCACCAACATGCTCGACTCGTAGGAATGAAGTAACCACTTATCCAGTCCTACCCCTGGATATTACAAACATTCTTAACATATAAGACGAGTTTCAATAACTGTTCAATACAGTGACATAATACTTTATATGCATATATAAATATAGTCCAGATCAAGGCAAACAAAAGAAAACAAAGCCCAGCATTAAATTGTACTATGTATGTACTAATAGAAGTAATATATAATGCATGGTATTACATTATCATTACTTTACTATAATACTACATAATAGACAGCAATGGTATAACAATATACTTGAATAACTATATAAGAGTAGATATGCTATATATACATGCTGGTTCATATATTTACCTCCAATTATATACATTAAAAACTACTATAAATCTACATATAACTATAAATCAGTATATATTAATAGAGATATAGATACACAAATACGTATAATATAACTCAATATATCCATATACATACTTGCATATAACATATATATCCATAATATACATCTATATATCTACATATATTAAATGTTCATATCTACATGTTTATTGGCATCTGTATTTTGAATAGAATGTTTATCTACTATGATAATACAAGTTCATTTTTTTTCATTGGGATCTGACGGGGTATTTTCATCCGTCCAATCATCCTACCTGATATGTGGAAGCACATAGGATAGATTATGTTTGAGGGGGTTGAATTTGATATAACCTCAGTGAAAACACAGGAACGACGACATGAAGACGCAGGTGACACTGGATGACAGGAAGCGAGCCTCAGACCTGCTCATCAGGAAGCTCTTCCTGCTCATGCAGAACCTTTAATGCCCTTCCCCAGAACGTCTACCTCACCATGAGGCTGTACTACTACGATGACTGTTAAAAGTGCTACCCCTGGTGTCTCACAGGTTCACCTGAGGATCTGGTGTCAGTTTTCGGTTGCGTGATGAATTTGTCTTTTCCTGCTCTTGTTTCAAAGTCACTCCTGCAGACTACGAACCGCCAGGCTTCAAGGAGGGGGTGTCTGACAGCATGTGGTTTGAAGGAACGCCCGTGCACTTCAGGGTAGGTGAGGTTCACACAGCTTATCACTCTCTGAAAGTCCAGGTGTCAGTGGAGCAAAGCCAGGTGGAGAAACTGCAGAAAGGAGAGTGCTTGCAGGAGCACAAGAGGGCATTTCCAGAGAAGAAACTGATCAAGGTACACTTAGGCCCAATCCCAATACACCCCCTACTTTCTTCCACTAGCCCTCCCTCACTACCACTACCCCTAAAAAAGAAGCCACAGATTTTAGGGTACTTCAAATCTTCCCAGGGGCCTGTCCCAATACTCCCCCTACTCCTACTTTCAGCACCACCACTAAAATCAGGAAGCTGAGAGCCAAAAGCTGTTTTAATTTCAGATGCAGCGCTGTTAATATGCCACTTTATTAAGTTTTAATATTTTTTCAGGCGTAAAAGTAACCGTTAAGATCCCCAACCTGGGCTCAGTTTATCCAAATAATGCCTGTTAAGAAATTTGACCCGATGTTTTCGGAGATGAGAAGAGCCGCCGGTCCGGGGCAGCAGCAGCCGGAGTACAGACGTGATCGCCGGGTCATCGCCGGGGAGAAACCTGCAGCTCTGTGGAGAATTACCGCTGGCTGAAATAAATCATTTAGGAAGATAAATGTTGGTTTAATAGATGAAATCTAACAGTTGCAGCTACGCCTGTTAAGAAATTGGCTCAGAAGATTTCGGGATCAAAACAGCCTGCCGGCTCGGGAGCTGATTTATGGTTCCGCGTTACACCAACGCAGAGCTGCGTTGGTGTAACGCGGAACCATAAATCAGCCTTTATTCTGTCGAGGTTTGAAAAAGACTTCGCAACAACGAGCAAGCGAGTGATTATGTACATTCACTGAGTGAATATTATAAAAGTAAAACATATATTTCTCGCTAGAAATGTAATCAAAACTCATTTTTATGCAGAAACTAACTCAAAATATTGATTTTATTCACTAAAAAATAAGAAATGTCCGCCATGTTTTTTTTTTGGATTCAGTCCGCAAATGACGACGAAAAGCATTCTGGGAAATTTTTCTGGCCCTAGTTCACCTAGTCAGCATCCGAAATCCCTACATCCGTAGGGACAGATTCATAGCCACTACACTCGTTTTCTCCACTACTCCTAGGTGGAAAGAGGAATTGGGACACCACTACCGTCACGGGAACGTGCCCATATTTAGGGATAGGGATGAAAAGTAGGGCTAGGGGGGAGTATTGGGACAGGGCCTTAGAGAAGTTTGCTACCTGTAGTGTAGTTGTCTCATTTGCTGTAAATATCTGAAATCCCAGTACAATGTTTATCGTGTCTTTAGTGTAACACAGAGTCATTTTGTACATTTCAATTTGTCATAATTGAATTAAACACCTTGTTACAGTATCCTTCGGTAAAAAAGCACCCTGAAGGGGATGTTCCCTCTGAGGGTGGTAGGTCTACATGCTGCTGCAGGTCTACTAAAAAACAACTGGGCATCAAATATACACCGTTAACTTTTCTCTACCAGAGTCTGCGCAGTTCAAGAAGCCTAAAAGACAGCTGGTAAAGGTACAGCACAGTTGAACTATCAGAGGGATTAGAGGTGCAGGCTGCAGAAGAAAACTGGTGAGTTATGTTTCTTCTTCTTTTTTTGTCTCAGAAAAAAAGCACCTGCCAAAAATCTGGCGAAGAGGAGAATTTAACTAAAGCGAAAACTTCACAAACCCCTTTGCGTTTCGGCATTTAAAAATGCCATTCATGTTGTGTTTCAGGTTAAGTGATTGCAAAATGTGTAAGATAACGCTGTTGTCATGGTTCAGATCTTCACATCTTCATTTATACATCATCGCTTCATTTGTTTGGATTATAATATGTACGAAAAAGAAAGTAAAGTAAAGTTCAATAAATGAAACAGTTGCAAACGTTTTTTGTAGAAATCTATAAAGTATATTTAAGATTTACTAAGAAAGTCTAAAAACATGAAACTCATTTACACATAATTATGTGAAAGCAATCAAAGTTCAGTAAATTATTTGTTAGATCATTTATCATTCATTAGATATGCAAGTCTGGCTCTGACAATTAAAAAAAAAAAGAAGTTATATTTCTAAATGACTTTATTGCTATTTGGCACGGTTACTGTAGCTTCAGTTTGCTTCACATTTTCCTCTCAGTTCCCGAACAGTTAACTGGAGGATGGACGGCTTGGGCCCCGGGGATGGCGGCTCGTGTTTTGTGTTGATGTGGAACATTTGAAGGGTTTGTCTTTGGTTCTGACAGACGTGTTAGTCCAGACGTCTGTTTGGGTCCATGGATCAGCTTTATAACCGAGGATTCCTCCGCTGGTGTGGTCTAGAAGAGGCTGTCCACATCCCCCATCTCCACAAACACGGTCTTTAGCTGGGTGTAGTGCTCAACGGTCACCTGGCCGTTCTCCCGCCCGAACCCTGGGGAATGGAAGAAATCTAGTTCAGCTTACTCACTGACTGCATTGACATGCACTCAATAACCCTTTTAAAACCTGAATATTGGCAATAACCCGGTTTTGCACGGCCATGTAAACACCAATAACCCCTTTGAATAACCTGAATTTGCTCATATTCCGGTTTTTAAAAACCCCAATATGAGCCCTGGGTTACTCCTTTTAAAACTTGAATATTCAGTCATGTAAACGCAAAACGGGATTTCCCCATCAAACGGAACATGAATTTGTTTTCTGCACATGCTCTGTTCACAAGGAATCCTGGTCTTTTGAGTCCAGGAAGTTCTTATAAACACGGAGAAGCCAAGACCAGGAGGAGACTAATCACTTCATAAATGTAATGAAGGATATGAACATTTCTGCATTTGTAGACGGTAGAAAGTACCGGGATAGAGAGATTTACAAGAAGGTGAGCGAAAAGTTGCATGAAGCAGCATTTGTTTTGAATTTGGATACAGGAAGAAGAAGTGGAAATGACGGGAATTGCGTCATGACGTTCTCCATGCGTCGCTGGTTTGATCCAGATATCCCAAATGATTAATTACCATGTATACAGGGATAACTCTCTTTGCTCACGCATGGAAACGGAATATTATGAATGTTTCAGTAACCGGAATATTGACCTTAACCTGAATTTTGACTGCATGTAAACGTAGTCACTGTGAATGGGTGGCACTGAAATTCAGTGTTAATCCTTGGAAGTACACCCCACACGTGTTTGATTAGACGAGGAGCCAAATGTGAGAGCTTTCCTCATATTCTACTGAAAGAGTCATTTAAACAAAACTTGTTTAACTGGGTAACTCATAATATCGGTGCTAAAATAGAATAATAAACATTTGTTTTGATTATTTTCAAAGAAGTCTTAACAAGTCTATTCAAAACTGAAGTAAAAGAAAAAATGTTACAGTAATCCCTGGTTTTTCGCGGGGGTTACGTTCCAAAAAGAACCCGTGATAAGTGAAATCCACGAAGTAGCAACCTTTATTTTTTTTTACAATTATTACACAAGGCATCAAATTGTGGAGATCAGCCCCGCCCCACCGCGACCCGATTAATTGGATTTGAATGGGAGAAAATGAATAATACAATAAGTACAGCAGGACAAATAGTGACTGGTGCGTATTCCACTGCTATTCTGATGCTGCTGCATCCCGACTCTGTAGCGTGTTTTTCCCCTAAAGCCGCGGGTGCAGGTTTGTTTTTTCGAGAGAAGAACATAGTTATGGGTCGTTGTTGTCGCTCTTTTTTCTTCTGGGCAGAAAGATTCTTATAAACCGACCTGCCACCATCGACTATATTTAAGAACTGTAATGAATAATAGTGAAAATAATTGCAATAAACAAGGTGTCAAGTTTTAAAAGGAGACTGAAGCAGCTGTGGTTCAGAAGGAAGTCATGATCGGTCCTAGGTATATATTGTGATTATTGTGCAAATTGTAAGTATATTATAAATTCAATAGTAAATATATTCTAAATCACTGTAGGCTATGAGTGTATACTGTATATAGTATAGTAGTATGAGTATATTATAATGGATGAGTATATTATGATATGTAGTATATTTATACTACTATAAATAGAGGTATGGGTATATTATAAATTATAAAGTCGTTGCAAACTATTTTGCTCAAAAGTGGATACAGATCTGGTGATAGTAGCAAATATTGTTACTTAAGATGTGGATAGTTTTGGTTGGGTAATTAAAAGGAGCATGAGGCAGGATTGAGGCAGGATTTAAAAAAAAAAATTCGTATCCGTTTTAAGTTTTCTAGTAATAATGTCAGATGAAGCGTTCCAAACCCAAAAGAATGAGCCCTCTACCGTATCTCCGTTGCCTTGAACAGGCTGTGTGCTGCAACATGTGCTGCAATTGTGGGCCGGAATTTCCCGCGCTGTCCTGCGGATGTGACGTCACATGATGCTGCATGTGTGTTCTCCCCGTTCTCCCGTGCCGGCTTCACTGTTGGCTGCAGTAACGGCCGTCGTGGTGAAGGGTGGCGCTAGAGAGTCTCATTTCTTAAAAGGAGCCTTATGCTCCTTTAAACTTTTATTTTTGTTTCAATTTATTATTTCAGGAATTCTAGTGAATGTTTTTCACCCTTTTTGAGTTGTATTATTGTATTATTGTAATCTTTGTATGTCTATGTGTGGACCCCAGGAAGAATAGTCTTCCCATGGTGAAGACTAATGGGGATCCTTTTTAAATAAATAAATAAATAAATAAAAATAAATGACCGATTCATCAAAGGTTCCGTTCTTGAGCTGGTGCTGAAGCTCATTGGTCGTTCTCAGCTTGTTGCTAAGCAACCAACGTTATTGACCCAGGAAGTGAAGAAGCGGGGAGACTGTTCAGCCAATCAGAATGCAGAACACGATGCATGATGCAAATCCGTGAAGCAGCGAAATGGTGAAAAGTGAACCGCTTTATAGCCAGGGATGACTGTATTGGCGTTTGATACTTGGCCCCGGGCGTTTCCAGTCAGCCGGACTGTACCTGACATTTTGAATCCTCCGAACGGAACCTCCACCGGCGTGATGTTGTAGTTGTTGATGAAACAGGAGCCGGCCTTGAGATGCTCAACCATACGATGTGCTCGCCTCACATCCCTCCACACATTAGATTGGAAAACACAAGTTATTTAAGCCATAACATTTTGTTGCATTAACTGTTGATTCTTCAGTCAGTTACGTCAGTGGCGTCAATTCAGTCGAATCTAAGGTATGGCAAGGTTACGAGTCACAGAACTTAACTAGAGTATCAATCAACACGTCCAGCAAATGCTCATCACAGAAGTCTGCTATGGAGCTGATCTGTGTGGTCAAGAAAATTGGAACTTTTTCAAATGCAGTCTCGCTCACTGCAAAAACTCAAAATCTTACCAGGAATATTTGTCTTATTTCTAGTTAAAATGTCTCATTCTTAGTCAAAAAATCTCATTACACTTAAAACAAGAGTCATTACCAGAAAAATAACTTGTTATTTGACCATTTTCACCTGTTTCAAGTAAATTTTCACTTGAAATAAGTAGAAAAATCTGCCAGTGGGACAAGATTTATCTTCTCATTACAAGCAAAAACATTTTGTTCCACTGGCTGATTTTTCTACTTATTTTAAGTGAAAATCTACTTGAAACAGGTGAAAATGGTTGTTTTTGAGTCTTGTCTTAAGTGTAATGAGATTTTTTTTTACTAAAAATTAGACATTTTAACTAGAAATAAGACAAATATTCTTGTTAAGATTTTGAGTTTTTGCAGTGTATAATAACTATTGAAATCGATCATGTTGTTCTGATTTGCATTTGTAGTTATTCTATATGTATTAAGTAATAGAATAATCAATACAAATAGACAGAGTAATTCCATAAATGTTTTTAAAAAACAAACATTTACATTTTCCCCTGAAGCCGAGGTGTGGCGGCTGCCATACCTTGGCATACCCAATTGACGCCCCTGAGTTACGTCATAATAACATGTATGTATAACTAAGGAACCTGGTGAAGACGCCTGCAGCCAGACCCATGGTGGTGTTGTTGGCTCTCTGGAGAACCTCCTCTTCGGTTTGAAAGGACAACACGGACATAACGGGGCCGAAGATCTCCTCCTTCACGCAGGTCATCTCATCAGTGCAGTCACCTACGGGAAGGTTTAAAAAGAAAAACCATTGCGATGGGCATCACCAAAGCTAAATGTGAACAAGCTTTGCATTAATGTAAGGCAAGGTAAGTTTATTTGTATAGCACAATTCAACACAAGGTAATTCAAAGTGCTTTACATCAACTTTAGAAGCGGCAAGACACAACTAGACAGTAAATAACAAATAAAATGATAAGAAAAGAGTTAGTGTACAGCAGGTACATCTCATTCTTAAAGTGGCAAGAATTACGTTTCTAAACGGTCAAAACGTACAAAGACCGGGTCAAATACAGTATTACAAAAGTAATCTGTAACAATTTGTACGGTGAATTAAACCAATTTGACAATTCTATGCCACAATGCCTGTTTCCAGGTCTTATTTCACACAACTGAGGAGAATTACGTTTCTATACGGTCAAAGCGTACAAAGACCAGGTCAAATACAGTATTACCAGTACTGGAGTTGAGGGGGGATGAGGGGGGATGGCATCCCCCCCTGAAATAAAAACGGTAAAAATCATCCCCCCTGTAAAACTGACATCCCCCCTTTCCATCAATGAATGTGGTTTTACTGCTATTTCAACATTTAGAGTCATCACCAGAAAAATAACACCAGAAAAATGTGACAATTTTCACCTATTTCAGGTAAATTTTCACTTGAAATAAGTAGAAAAATCTGCCAGTGGGACAAGATTTATCTTCTCATTACAAGCAAAAAAATCTTGTTCCACTGGCAGATTTTTCTACTTATTTCAAGTGAAAATCTACTTGAAACAGGTGAAAATTGTTGTTTTTTCCAGTGATGAGTCTTGTGTTAAGTGTAATGAGATTTTTTTTACTAAAATGTTTTAACTAGAAATAAGACAAATATGTTTTAACTAGAAATAAGACAAATATTATTTTTAAGATTTTGAGTTTTTGCAGTGATCCATTTTACTTATCCTGTGAAGGACAGAGTCATATTGATAAGTTCAGAAAAGTGTTTTTTATTGTAGTGTTTTGATGTATTTGGTGTAAGCCCAGTGGATATTTAAAGCTTACAGAAGGCTGCATTTAACTGCTGCTATGTCATTCCTGCAGTATTTCTGCAGGTGTTTTGGTCACTGCTATTATTTGTAATATATTATATTATTTGTAATCAGCACAAATTATCTGTCCCCATATGATAAAATCCACCATCCCCCCTGATTTATTTTTTTACAAGTCGAGTACTGAGTATTATAAAATGTAATGTAAGGATGGTTTACCCAGAACACACGGAGTCATGTAGTATCCACCTCTCAGTTTGGGATCAGACGGGACGAAACGTTCTCCTCCACACAACACAGCGGCTCCCTGATAAAATAGCAAGTCTTTGAGACTCAAAAGCATAAACCTGGTGATAGGACAGTTTTAATTAAATTAATTCAACGTACCTCTTTTTTTGCTTGATCGACAAAAGACAAGACTTTGTCGAGATGTGCCTGGCTGACCAGAGCTCCCATCCTGGTGTCCTCCACCAGCGGGTCTCCTATGGTGATGGCTTGGGTTCTCCTCACCACCTCCTGCACAAACTCCGGCAGCATGCTGCTCTGCACAAACACCCTGGTGCCGTTGCTGCACACCTGAGTCAAGCAGACAACACTCCAGGTAAAGCAGATACATACGCCCTTTATGTTGTTGCTTTAACTGTGTATTAGGGATGGGCGGTATGGACTAAAGAAATGTATCACGATAATATCTGGCATTTATCTCGATAACGATAAAAAAAATATGAATTCAACTCCACCTTTTTAACTATAAATCTATCACCACATTCAGTCTTTGGAGCCCCCAAATCACTGCTCTAAAAGAATACTAAATGTTACTAAACTACACCAATTTAATTAAATTAATAAAAACCAATTAAATTAGTACACCTGTACTGCAAAACTGTAATGACTCAAATGAAATAAGTTGAAATGTAAGAACATATTCAACATTTATTCAAACTGTGTCGGCTTAAACAGTGGGATAATAGTAAAAGCAAACAGCAAAAGTACCATTGTCCTTCAAGTTTTATTAGCTTATAAAATCACAAAGTAGAAAAAAATACAACCTGATAAATAAAGAAACAGGACAAATAAATAAAAGTTCACTGAAAATAAAATCCTATCAGTGATGACCTCTTCTAATATAAATAAAATGTGCAAATTAACCTCTGCTTGGAACATGCCACAAATTAGATACTATTGCAATTTTTTTTCGTATTAGTCAAACGTTATAACAAAATGTAACAACCATTTCCTTCTGTTTTTGCAGACTCTGCACATAATAGATGATGTTTGCTCCTCGTCTCTCTTTTTAAATCCAAACCAGTTCCAGATAACGGAGCTGGAGCTCGTTCTCAGATCCGCCTTCCGCCATGTTTCTCACACAAAAACGTCAAACTGGAATTTATCGTTTTTACCACGAGATGACAAATTCTTACCGTGGAGAATTTTTTTGACGGTGTATCGTGAACGGTAAAATATCGCCCATTCCTACCGTGTGTATTCACGCTAGTATCCTAAACTGTTTTGGAAGATACAAGTAATATCCAAACCAAGACACTGCACCTGGCCTTGCGAGAGGAAGTTGGCCATGAGCGCTCCCCTCACAGCGTTCTCCAGGTCGCTGTCCTCGAAGATGACCAGAGGAGATTTCCCCCCGAGCTCCAGAGTCACAGGTTTGACCCCCTTTGATGCCATCTCCATGATCTGAGGATCAGAGTCACATGTTTTCATCAATGATTGTGATCATACTGCTTTCTAGGCAGAACTGGCCTTCTCCTACAGAATATTTCCACATCTCCTCATCCTTTAACCCTTGTACTGTCTTTGGGTCAAAATTACCCAATTCTTCTATCCTTCTTTCCTCCTGCTCTCTCCTTCCTTCTTCCTTTCCTCTTTTCCTCCTTTTTTACCCTCCTTTACTCCCTTTTCTTCCTACCTCCCTTCCGTCATTCGTTCCTTTATTACTTTCTTTGCTTGTCCTTCCTTCTTCCCTTTTCTCCATTCCTCCCTCCCTCCCTCCCTTCCTTCTTTTCTCCTTTCTTCCTTACTTCCTTCTTTCCTTCCTTCCATCTTTTCTCCCTTCCCTACTCCCTTTCCTACTTCATTCATTCTTTTCTCCTTTCTTCCTTACTTCCTTCTTTCCTCCCTTCCATCTTTTCTCCCTTTCTTACTCCCTTTCCTCCTTCCTTCCTTTTTTTCTCCATTCTTCCTTCTTTCCTTCCTTCCATCTTTTCTCCCTTCCTTACTCCCTTTCCTCCTTTCTTCCTTACTTCATTCTTTCCTTCTTCCATCTTTTCTCCCTTCCTTACTCCCTTTCCTACTTCCTTCCTTCTTTTAGTCCTTTCTTCCTTACTTCCTTCTTTCCTCCCTTCCATCTTTTCTCCCTTTCCTACTTCCTTCCCTCTTTTCTCCTTTCTTTCCTTCCTTCCATCTTTTCTCCCTTCCTCCGTTCCATCTTTCCTCCCGTCCTTACTCCCTTTCCTACTTCCTTCCATCTTTTCTCCCTTTCCTACTTCCTTCCATCTTTTCTCCCTTCCATCTTTTTCTCCCTTCCTTACTCCCTTTCCTCCTTTCTTCCTTACTTCATTCTTTCCTTCCTCCCTTCCACCTGTTCTCCCTCCCTTACTCCCTTTCCTACTTCCTTCCCTCTTTTCTCCTTTCTTCCTTACTTCCTTCCTTCCTTCATTCCTTCTTTCCTCCCTCCCCCCTCCCTTGACCCACAGACAGCCCCAGGGTTAAGAGAGTAAACCCCAGAAACCTTCTGTCCTGTGGGCACGCTCCCAGTGAAGGACACTTTGGCCACATCAGGATGATGACACAGCAGGCTGCCGGTCTCCTGGCCGCCCTGGACCACGTTGAACAGCCCCTCTGGAGCTCCGGCTTTTGCATATATCTCTGCCAACAAGACCGCCGTCACAGGCGTCACTGGCGATGGTTTAAAAACCATGGAGTTGCCTGTTTTGGATGGCAAAAAAAAGAAAACAGAATAACAGAGATTCTAATCAACCACAGTCTCCCATGCTTCACAAGATTAGATGTTCTCATTTAAATCCATCCATTTTGCTTTACTGCCATCTAAGGGTGGGATATCAATCATTGCGTTTACATGGGAAGTTTAATTCCTCTTTAATTCAGAATTAAAATTAAATCTGATTTAAAATGAGTAAAAATTACCACGTAAACACCTAATTCTGAATGAAAATGTCCATTCCAAATTAAACTTAATTCCGAAGTAAGTAGCTGGTTTATTCTGATTTTAAATCTGAATAGAATAATTCTGCCATCATGTATACACTCATTCCTCTTTAAATTAATTCTGGTCTTTCTGCGCTGCTCGTTCCCTCGCCCGTCTGTCTCCATGACGCTTATGGCCCTTTCGCACTAGTACCACCTCAGCTCGGTTCTACCTGCCATGGCCCCGTCTTGCGCTTTTGCACTAGTGACTAGGGGCTGAGGCGGGTAGAGCCGCTCGAAGCAGATACTTTTTCTGTAACCATTCTGGCGAGGGTCTAACCGGGCTGAGCCGGGACTATTTCCAACGTCATCACATTACAGGCAGCTGATTGGTCGGGGGGCGGGGCTGGCAGACGTTTGAATCAGGAAGCGGGAGTCAGCGCGAGGGCGACTGGCGGCTCGCGGCGATTTTATTATAAAGCGCAAACGTCTGTTTGGTGATCCAACTCTGAGGTGCAGATGTTCATAAACCTGGTGGCTGAGGAGAGAATTAAAAAAGGGATGTAGACGGGCTGTTTTACTCTCAGCTGCTCCCGGCTCCAGCTGATTTCTCATCAGCGCCGACATGAACAAAGCGGTTGCGCAATCGAGTACGTCACAGCAGCTTCACCCCAACCCCCCCACTTCTCCCCTGGCTGTGGAAAAACAAACGGGGACAAAACGGGTAGAGCCGCGCCGCGCCGAGCCGAGCCGGACTAAGGCGGTACTAGTGCAAAAGGGCCATTATATTCCACGCTGGGCTTGTTTCCAAACAAAGTTCCAAGATGCAGCACGCAGTAAACGCTGGTCAAGAGCAGAGACCATTTATTTAATAAATAGCTTGGAGAACCTGGAAATAATTAAAAGAACAGATGGAAACAGGAAACATAAAAATTGTGAGCTTTTCAAAGTTGTAGCGGCTAAGTTTGTTTTTCTTCCGGTAGTTTAACTTCCGGTCCCCCCCCTATCCAATCAGAACCTTCCCAACCCCCAGACCTGTAGAGGAATTGGAGAAAGACCATCAAACGTGTTTTCCATGTAAACCTCAATCCAGAATTACTATTTCCATGTAAACTCGAGGGAAAATAGTTTAATTCGGAATAATTAATTCCAAATTAAAAAACATCATGTAACCGTGGCCATTGACATGTTTTTAATCCGTCATTTCATAATGACTTGACGCTGTGTATGTTCAGATCTTGTTAGATTGTGCCAGATAAGTAAAGTCTGTAAGAATGTGAGGAAGAACGATCAAAAGTGGGTAATTTTGGTTTCTTTCCTGCAGCAGAAGATCCCACTTACCACAAGCCAGAGCCGGAGCCGACTTCCAGGCAGCGATCTGGAAGGGGTAATTCCAGGCACCGATGCCCACACACACCCCGAGAGGTTCCCGCCGGGTGTAAGCAAAGGATCCTCCCGGCAACTGGACATGCTGGCCTTCACCAAACAAAAGAGGAGTATTAACACGTCTTTAAAAACCATTACAAGGTATAGGAGTTTTAAATAAAATGTATTCTACTATTTTGGCTTCCCTACAATTTTATGACATATCGTTTAATAAAATAAATTTGTCACCTTACAGCCTGGAATTAAAATGCATTAGCATGTTCTGATCAACATTTCAAACTTAAGGGAGCAAAAACATTTTTATTTGTGAAAGAAACAAGAAAAAAATAAAACAAACATCAAGGCTCTTGCGCGACATGTCTGAGTTTTTCAGTGAAGTCGTGCTGACTGATAATCCTCTGATCACCTCCGTTCTCATGACTGAAACCAGTTTTCCTCAGACTGATGATAAATACTGACGATAACTGGCAGCTCGACATCTTAATTAAGGACATCAGCTAAAGGTAATATACCTGCATATGCACATGCTCAATTTTATGTTTTATTTCATTTAAAAAGAAAACCCTTCAAAACTGTTTATTTCTTCTATTTTCACCACACAAATTTTGTATATATGTATTTCATAACATACAACCCCAAAATACACAACTTATGATAAGTTGTAATACAACAATGTGATAAAAGTGGCATGTCCCCTTTCAAGCCACGGTGAGTGCTGTTGGCACCAACCTGCTAGAGTGCTGGCCAGTCCTGCGTAGTACTCGATACACAGTCTGGCAGAGTCCACGTCCAGACGGGCCTCTGTGATGGACTTCCCGTTGTTCACCACCTCCATCTCAGCAATCTCCTCTCTCCTGCTCTGTGCAGGACAAGCATTGCACATGTGATGCACTGTGTTTGCTGTCAAACATCTGGATGCACCAGTTTTCAAAATGAGCATTCATTTTCACCGTTCAAAAAGGTTTTTGTAAATAACATGTACAGTGCACGCGTCTATCATGGTCTTCTAATTTGTGCACCTGCGTAATTCATGTCAAACATACAAATAAACACCTCAATTAAATGTGCAGCTTCTATCATGATCCTCGCCCTCTCCATCCCAGACATCTTGCTCCAGTGGCTGAACGCTGACTGGGCAGCCTTCACAGCCTGGTCCACCTCCCCAGCACCACATGGGTCCAAACAGCACAGGACCCGTCCTGCAATGACGCAAAGGGTTGTCCCGTCATCCAGGTAAACAGTTTAATCATAAGAATCATCATAACCCATTTTATTCAAATCACACTTTACTTTTTTTTTTCTCCAATATATCAAAGCGCCACATCGCAAGAACAATGAAAGTGAGGAGGAACAATAAAATGACATTAAAAACAAATAGAGGGAATGCGCATGCCGTCACAGATGCGACTTCACAGCGGGTTACGCCCACTGAGTGTCAGAAATACTGAGTGTCAGAAAGACTGAGTGTCGGAAAGACTGAGTGGCAGAAAGACTGAGTGTCAGCGTAAAGTTTCAGTTTGAGCAACTGTAAAACATCTAAAATGGGAAAGAGCTGTTGTGCGATCGACTGTACTCATAGATTTAGCAAGAAATTAAAGTTATCTTTTTACAGACTGACGAAAAATAAGCTTAAGAGAGACAAATGGATCACTGCAATTCACAGAAACAGCTGGATTCCAGACACCGAAACGTGGATTTGTGGTTCCCATTTTGTATCAGGTAATGTTGGATTTTTGGGTAGCTAACGTTAAATGGTCCAATCATAATCCAGTTCGGTGTCCTCATCACTTTAATTTCTACAACAAATCCTGCCTTGAAGTCGGACCAAGCATCAAGACTTTTGTAAGCCTTCAAGCTTTGCTTCGTGTATTTCCCCGGCGTAGAAATTAAGTACATATAAATATCAGGAAACTGGATTCGTGGCCAAATATTAATGTCCATGGACCACTGGTTCTTGGTAACTGTACCAAATATTAATGTCCATGGACCACTGGTTCTTGGTAACTGTACCAAATATTAATGTCCATGGACCACTGGTTCTTGGTAACTGTACCAAATATTAATGTCCATGGACCACTGGTTCTTGGTAACTGTACCAAATATTAATGTCCATGGACCACTGGTTCTTAAGGTAACTGTACGGGTCACTGTCAAGTCCAACTGCCTTTAATTTAAGCCGATAATCAGCTGTTATCCCGTCTCCACAGTTTCCCCTACTAGTTGCAGCAGTTTTTGCCACTCAGTGTGAGTAAGGGGGCGTGGTTCAGTGGGAAAGTGACATCAATGCATACCCTCTATATAAGCACAATAAAAGCACATCAAAAGCCCAAACATATTTCAGCTACTGAAATAAGAGCTGGGGTGATTTGGTCAAATGTTTGTCTAGTTTCCAGGATCCTGGCAGCGCTGCTCTAGATGGGATGCCTTCTCAGCAGCAGTCAGGGGGAAGAAGGGGGGGAGTCACCAACTTGAAATTTGAAAAAAATAAATAAATAAAAAATGAAAAAAAACGGAGTTGGCACAGAGCTGGATTGACACTGAAATCAAGGAAATGCTGTAAACAGAACTCAGCAGATTAATGACACCGACAAGATGCCGTCATCAATGATAAAACTGTTGAAACATTCCCCACAGGAGACATCTACAGAGGTTAATCGCTAATCATTTATACATTTAAATCTATTGGAAAAACATTTCATGTCAACGATAGTCATTGACTGAGTAGTAGTGGGGGAAGTTGGCAAATCATGCAGATTGTTTGTTAGAAATGAGTCTGAAATCTGGCTATGGTTATTTGAATGATATTAAAACATCTTTCTGACTGGTCACAATTTTCTTTTTCTCACTGTGCTGCAAGCGGCCAAATAAATGTAATTTGTAAATGGAAGCAGTATTTGTTTGGGGCCGAACAGAAATTAAAATATGTCATTTAGCGAGCTGTACGATACCGTGATATTGAAGATGTATTATCCAGCCTCCCTATCTTTACCCACATCCTCATGCTGCCTTTGGTACTGAGTCATTCCAGCCCTAAAACTTTGGTTGAGATAATGATTACATACTGTCTAACTGTCTAACTTTGATTACAGACATTTCATTAAGAGTGTCTTATTTTCATTTAAAACATAATAATAATAATAATAATAATAATACATTTTATTTGTTAGGTGCCTTTCATGGCACTCAAGGCCGCCGTACAACAATCAAAATATTAAAAAACACAATTTAAACAACAGAGAACAGCAGAGTTTGCAGCAGAAAATAAAAAACAGTTATAGAAATGCAGAAACGCATGAACAGAGAGTAAAAACAGCAGATGTTGGTTCTTGGTTGGTGGTTATTAATAATATCATGTTATTATTCCTCCTGTACAGCCTCTACACCAATGACTGCAGTCCGACCCACAACAACAACCTGATAGTGAAGTTTGCTGACGACACTACGGTGGTCGGACTCATCTCAAAGGGGGACGAGGAGCCTACAGAGAGGAGGTCCTGAAGATGACAGCCTGGTGCTCAGAGAACAACCTCACTCTGAACACCGGGAAAACCAAGGAGATCATCGTCAACTTCAGGAAACAGAACACCGACCCAGCCCCCCCTCTACATCAACGGCCAGAGAGTGGAAAGGGTCCACTCCTTCCGGTTTCTTGGCCTCCTCGTCTCCGACAGCATCTCCTGGTCTGAGAACATCATCGCCATCACCAAAAAGGCTCAGCAGCGGCTGATACAAGCTGGACTCCAGCCTGCTGCTGACCTTCTACCGCTCATCCATCCAGAGCCTGCTGTACTGTATCACAGTCTGGTACGGCAGCTGCACTGCTGCGGACAGGGAAAAGCTCCAGAGGTGAAAGTGGCGCAGAAGATCATCGGCTGCCCCCTCCCCCCCCCGACGGACATTTACACCTCCCGCTGCCTCAGCAGAGCCACTAAAATCATCAATGACAGCTCCCACCCCGGCTCTGACCTGTTTGACCTGCTGCCTTCAGGAAGACGCTACACAGTCATCAGGTCAAAAACCAACAGACTTAAAAAAAAGCTTTTTCCCCAAAGCCATAATCGCCCTGAAGTTCAGGGCCTGAACAAAACGTGAATGTCTTCGTTACTGTTTTTTTACCGTGCAATACTTCTATCTGTGCAATATTCCACTACATGTGTAACTAAATACTATCATCTGTAAATAGAATCTCAGGTCTTCACTATTCAAATGCACCTTAACCTTTTTTATATTTCTTATATTCTTATATTTCTTATTGTTTGCACTATTGTTTCTTATTTGTTAGCACTGGAGAGGTGATGCTGCTTTCAATCTCACTGTACCAGGTACATTGACAATAAAGTATTATTCTTATTCTTACTTCAGCTGTTCTTGCGATGCGGCACTTTGATATATTGGGAAAAAAAAAGTTATAATAAAATAAAAAATAATTTAAAATAACTCATCTTTGTTGTTCAAGCCAAAATTGTAAATGAACAAAGTACCAGAAAACTGTCATGAGGTCCCATGTCGTTGTGATGCAATATAAAACCACCTGCTCAACAGCCATAAAATAAGTTATTACAAAAGTATGTCATAAGAAAGCATTTACTGTAAATAAGTAAATGCTAATGTTTGTCAAAAGAACTGGAGAGACCGCTTGAAATGTTCTAGACAGTCAAAGTTAAAATAAGGAAAGAAAGAAAGGCTGATAATGTCTTAAGACTAAAACAACAACAACAAAAAAATCGATTATCTTTACACAGCAATGACCAAAGTCCATTCAGCTGAGGGACCAATAAAAGTGAATAACCTGTTGCTGGTTCGTAGACGTTTTCCTTGTTCCCCTGTCCGCGGCTCGGCCTCCGCTGCGCAGCCCAGTAGTTGAGCGGGTCGGTGACGACCCCCGAGCCGGTGGAGAGCCACCGCAGCCCGGCGGCCAGCGGAGCAGCGACGGGGAGTCTCCGGAGCATTACTGCTGCCTCTGCGGCTCCAACTGTACCTAGTACTGCGGAACATAACAACACTGTGGATAACAGACACTTTACCGCAACAATGCACGACTTAACGAGTTAAATAGTGCAAGGGTTACACTCACATTTAGGAGTTTTGGATCTAAACTCTTGCTGCGATGCGCCCACGTTAGGTTCCCATTACACCGTTACTTTACAGCTCAGAGGGGGCGGGGCGGAGGAGCCTTTCAGGGCGGGGCGTAAACGTTTATTGGTCCATTACGCTGTCAATCACATTACACCATGACTTTACCAGAGCAGTGGATAAAACAGAGTGGCCACAACTTTTGTTCTCGCCGCCAGAGCGGTCACGTGGTTCATGTCAGCCCCGAAAGTTCCAAAACAAGGCAAGGCAAGTTTATTTATATAGCACAATTCAACACAAGGTAATTCAAAGTGCTTTACATTGACATTAAAAGCGGCAAGACATAATTAGACAGTAAATAACAAATAAGATTGAATAAAATTATGAATAAGATGATAAGAAAAGAAGTAAAATAATAAAAAGCACAAGCTGTTAAAAAGTCCAGCAGGTAAGTATTTCATTTAGGAGTACGCTTCAGTAAACTGTAATGTTTTTAGGCCCGATTTAAAGGATCTACAGTTGGAGCAGACCTCAGGTCTACAGGAAGTTTGTTCCACCGGTGAGGAGCAGAATAACTGAACGCTGATGAACCTTGCTTGGTTCTGGTTCTGGAACCACAACAAACCAGATCCAGATGAACCTCAGGGTCTGGGAGCTTCATAGGAACTAACAGATCCAGCATGGATTTTGGTCCAAGACCATTCAGGTCTTTGTAGACCAGCAGTAAGATTTTAAACTCTATCACTGGAAGCCAGTGTAGCGATTTCATGACCGGTGTAATATGGTCCAGTTTCCTGGTGTTTGTAAGGACTCTGACTCTCAGCGTTCTGGATCAGCTGCAGCTGCCTGATAGATTTCTTGTTAAGGCCTGTAAAAATGCCATTGCAATAATCCAACCTACTGAAAATGAATGCATGAATAAGTTTTTCCATGTCTTGTTTAGACAGAATCCCCTTAATTCTAGCAATGTTTTTTAGGTGGTAATGGGCAGATTTAGTGATAAACTTTAGATGGCTGTTGAAGTTCAGGTCTGAGTCAATAATTACACCCAGGTTTCTGGCTTGATGCTGCTGTCATGTTCGTCTATGGGACAGACAGCAGTGAGCTCGGTTTTGAACGGAAAATATTAAAATAATCCGTACCCAGGTACATTTACAGCTGATAATGAATCACTGTGAATACATCAATGTGAGTTACGTGTATTGGATGGCTGGATGAAAACTAAAAGCCTAATTTGACAAGCTTTTCTGTGTTATTTTGGGGGGAGGGAAAACTTTGCTTCATGGATTGCAGATGAATTAGCAACTGAACTGTAATCTGGTGCAATGCATCTCTTGTGTAGCTACATGATATTAATGTAAGCAATTTATTAATAGTCCCTTACATTGGACAATGATACATTATGGTTTTCAGTTAAATATTTTATGATCCAGATCTATTGACATCTGTAGTACGATGCTGCAGATGTTTATCAGTCTGTGGTCAGTGTGTTGTTTTATGCTGCAGTCTGCTGGGGAGGCAGCATCACACACAAATACAGTCTGATGTATTTAAATGATGAATGTGACAATAAGAACAAGTGTCTGTCTTTGAGAACAAGTAAAATAATTAAAAGACAATGTATGAAGGCTCTTAAATCACAGAAAAATATGTTTGGCATTACAGAAGTACATGTTAAAATGTTTTATCCACTGCTCTGGACTTTACTATTGCAGCTCAAAGGGGGCGGGGCGGATGAGCGTCACTCACGGGGCGGGGGCGTAAACGTTTATTGGCCAGTTACGCTGTAACTACTATCAATAAACTATTATTTCAATGAATGTGAAATAAAAACACGTTGCTTTCATGTTACTGTGAAGCTACGTGAGCGGCACGCTCGGGAAAAATGATCTAAAAATAGTAAAACTGCGTGAATCCATGTTGGGTGATTGCGGTAGGCGGAGCCATAGACATATAAACGTAGACACCAAATCGAGCTGCTGTGATACGTCAACGTCGCCGCCATATTGGATGTGGCAAGACTGCGCTGTAAACTAATACAAGTAAATGGAATTATTTTCATAAAGCGCCTTTCTACAAAGAAATTTACCTTTTACGTCTCATTTATTCATTCACACATACACTAACATACTTGGGAAACAGTTAGGCACCAAATAAAATATATTTAATTTTCTCAGGTGGCAAAAATAAGAACTTTATTGATCCCACATAGGAGTAATTCATGTTGTATCTGCTATAGAGAACAAGGTAATGCCGAAAAACAATATATATACCCCCTCACAAAAATTAGAAAAATAGAGAAACATATTTTCTCATCAACAAAACAAATTTTAATTTAACATATTTGAACCATTTTTTCAGACAATAAAATAACATTTTAACCATTTTTCAGACAATAAAATAACTGAAAAAATCTTTAAAAAGGTTCAAATATGTTATTTTGTTACTTGAACATTTTTAAATATGTTTATGTAAAATATGTTTTGTTGATGAGAAAAAATGTTTCTCTATTTTTCTTATTTTGCCATCTGACAAAATTAAATATATTATATTTGGTGCATAACTGTTTCTCAAGTATATTAGTGCGTGTGTGAATGAATAAATGAGACGTAAAACGTAAATGTCTTTGTAGAAAAAGGCGCTTTATGAAAATAAGTCCATTTACTTTACGTTTACAGCGCAGTCTTGCCTCATCCAATATGGCGGCGACGTTGACGTATCGCAGCAGCTCCGTGGGGCGTCTACGTGTACATGTCTATGGGCGGAGCTCCCCCGCGGTGATGTTGCAGCGCAGCGGCGCAGCCGCAGACACATCGCAAGTATGGCCGGAGACAGCGAGACGCTCCTGAAGGACCGCGACGACACGTCCACTGCGGCGCGGCAACCCTTCCTCATCGGTGTCTCCGGGGGCACCGCCAGCGGCAAGGTTGGCGATGCTCGGCCGGCCTCCCCGGCCCCCTTTCCCCGGGTGTCATGCTTGTATTTGGGCTTTAGCGCGGGGGCGCTAGCCCTGGGTGACCGCGTGGCTCTAGTGACGCAATGCCGGATCATCACCGGCGCTGTCATCTTTACAACAAAGCCGCTTTCTGCTGGCAAGCCTGGCCTTTTCTCTCTTTTTAGAAGCGTCTTCCTTTACTGGGATGTATGTATTGTCCGTTACACGTTTAGAGCGACGTGGAGGCGCCGATGCTAGTCCCGTAGCCGCCTAGCGGGGGCTGGACTCCCCCCAGCAGCAGCGTGGACGGGACAATAAAGCCTGATTCATGGTTCCGCGTTAACTCGACGCCGTAGGCTCTGCGTTGGTGTAACGCGTTGACCTGGTTGTTGCTGTAGCGGGTTATTGTCACTGGCGCCCGCGGGAAACCGCACAATGACGGTTTTCTCCCGCTTTCCTTTAAGCCCCTCCCGCCTAACTAACGCAATGACATGTTTATTTCGTTTTAATATTTTTATTAAGGGGTAATTCAATTCACACTTCATTAGAGACGCATCTCTATAAGAGGTCCATAGTAAGGCAGAGTAGAAAAGGAATACAAAAAAAGATATACAGGACTGTCTCAGAAAATTAGAATATTGTGATAAAGTCCTTTTATTTTCTGTAATGCAAAAAATGTCATACATTCTGGATTCATTAATAATCAACTGAAATATTCCAAGCCTTTTAATATTGCTGATCATGGCTTACAGTTTAAGAAAACTAAAATGTCCTATCTCAAAAAATTTGAATATTCTGGGAATTTTAATCTTAAACTGTAAACTATAATCTGTAAACCATAACCAGCAATATTAAAATAAAGGCTTGCAATATTTCAGTTGATTTGTAATGAATCCAGAATGTATAACATTTTTTTTTTTTTATTGCATTACAGAAAATAAAGCAATTTATCACAATATTCAAATTTTCTGAGACAGTCCTGTACCGTCTACCTCCTAGGATGTATTTTTTTTATTTAAGTACAGAACATTAGACAATTCAACGAAAATAATGATAAATAACTGAACATTATTTTAAGTAATATTTAAGTATTAAAGCTACACAGTATAAATAAAAAAATAGATGAATAAAAAGGAGAAAAAAAAACAAAGCAAAACAAAAAATACCCAAAAAACAAAGGAAAAGTAAATAAATAAATAAAAAGGAGGAAGGAAGAGAGGGAGGGTCCGTCAATCGGGGGGCGAGGGACTGGAGAAAGTGGAAGAATGTAAGGAAGGGAAATCACTTATAAAATGTGTTACAGCTACCTTTCACTGAATATCTGATCTTTTCCAGCTTCAGAGAAAAACATGGTATCGTTGAGCCTTAGTCGAGTATTGATTTTGAACACAGTAGTTGATAATTATGTTTGCTGATTGGGGTTCCTGTTTTAAATGTGAGTTTAACGACGCCTTGGCGGAGGTGGCTCCTGAGCTCTCCCGGAAATAGCTGCGTGGGAAGCGATCATTTCTAAAGTCCCGGCAGCAGCCGGAGATGCTGCTGCTCTCACAAAGACCTGGCTGTCGTGCTGGTGACTCAGCAGCCAGTCTCTAGATCCAGCGATGTGCTCCAAATACCATTTAATTACTAACAGTTACATCGCTATTACGGTATTGATCTTTTTTTTTTTTTTACAGCCTAATATCACATAAAGAGATGCAACTGGTCTGCAGGCAGTTTTATCCCTTTGATATGTCCACTATAGCACTTTAGAAGTCTTTTCTCACTTTCTGAACACTGATCTAAAGTGTTTAGTTCAGGGTCTTTGCCAAGGACATTTTGGCATGTGACCTGAGACTAACTGGTAATCTTCAGTGTTTAGTCTGCTTCTCTGATCTCCTTGGAGAAAAAACTGAAAATATTTTTTAAATGCATCAATGTTTTTGTTGCAGAAGTGGCAAATGGCCATGATGCAGCAGCAGAAACTCTGGATTTACAATATCTAATAACAGTCACCTTCTTAAGAATTTGTAAACAAAGCATTTTTTATTAGCTTCTGTAGAAATACTAAAATATGGTTAATTTGCATGTGTGCCTCCTGACAAAGGAGATGAAGCAGTAAATGATCTTGCTGATTTATTGCTACATTGTTAGTGAAGTTTCCAGAACGGCTGTGGTTGATTTGGGATGACGCTGACTGCCAGCTCCCTGGTAGGGGCACCCACATTCATTGTAGCCCAGTTTATGGGCACAAAGGCGAGCCGGCCTCTGGCAGCTGGAGGAATGCTCAGTCAGCGTTGGGCGTGAGGCTCTTTTAGCCGGCGAGGTCAGAGAGGACGTGCTCTACCGCAGGACAGCTAGCATGTGGTCGTGGCAGAATGAGAACTGAACCACCCATTTGTCCCAGGTTAATGTTAACCCTTGTACTGTCTTTGGGTCAAAATGACCCAACTCTTCTATCCTTCTTTCCTACTGCTCTCTCCTTCCTCTTTTCACCCTTCCTTCCTTCCTTCCTTCCTTCCTTCCTTCCTTCCTGCCTGCCTGCCTGCCTGCCTGCCTGCCTGCCTGCCTTCCTTCCTTCCTGCCTTCTTTTCTCCCTTCCTTTTCTCCCATCCTCCCTACTTATTTTCTCCCTTCCTTCCTTCTTTCTTTCCTTTTAATTCTTCCTTCCTTCCTTCTTTTGTCCTTCCTTCCTTCCTTCTTTTGTCCTTCCTTCCTTCTTTTTTCCTTCCTTCTATCGTCCTGCTCTGTCCTTCCTTCCTTCTTTTTTCCCTTCCTTCCTTCCTTCCTTCCTTCCATCGTTCTTTTCTCCTTTCCTTCCTCCTTTCCTCCCTTCTTCTCTTCCTCCTTCCTTGACCCAAAGACAGCACAAGATAAGATAAGAAATCCTTTAATAGTCCCACAGAGGGGAAATTTCCAGATTACAGCAGCAAAGGGGATAGTGCAAAACACAAGAGGCATCAATATCACACAATAATAATAAAAAACAGTATATACAATAATAAGAAGAAGAAGGAGAATAAAAATAAGAAATAAACAAAGGTTAAACCCTGAATGTTATTTAGTTTTGAGAAACTGCAGAAGGCTATTTCCCCCCTAACATGACAACAAACTCACTGCTTGTCTCTTTGTTTTTGTCCACTGCTACAGTCGTCAGTATGTGAGAAGATCATGGAGCTGCTGGGGCAGAACAAGATCGACCACCACCAGCGGCAGGTAGCAATCCTCAGCCAGGACAGCTTCTACAAGGTGCTGACGCCCGAGCAGAAAGCCAAGGTTTTAAAGGGCCAGTACAACTTTGATCATCCAGGTGTGCAAATGCTGCTTTCACTATTTATTACCTGCTTCATGATTCATGTACCTGTCCGCCTCCCCTGAGTTTTCTCATCCCGATGCTTGATGTGCTGGTGGAACTTAATTGTGGATTTTTAACTGTTTGTGTTATTGTATATGCAAGTAATGAGGCTATGATGTAGAAGTAAGAAGTTGAGACTCTGATGGTCACAGGAAAAAAAAGACACTCAGACCGTGCACTCTGTGGCTTCAACTTTATTTTTATTTTTTTGCCCATTTTTTTTAACCCTTGTGCTGTCTTTGGGTCAAAGGAGGATGAGGGAGAAAAGAAGGGAGGAATGGAAGGAAGGGAGAAAGGAGAAAGAATTAGGAAAGGGAGTAAGGAGAAAAAAGAAGGAAGTAGGAAAGGGAGTAAGGAAGAGAGAAAAGATGGAAGGAAGGAGGAAAGAAGGAAGTAGGGAAGGGGGAAAAGATGGAAGGGAGGAAAGAAGGGAGAAAAGATGGAAGGAAGGGAGAAAGGAGAAAAGAAGGAAGGAAGTAGCAAAGGGAGAAAAGATGGAAGGAAAGGAGAAAAGAAGGAAGGGAGAAAAGGTGGAAAGAAGTAGGAAAGGGAGATGGGAGGGAGAAAGGAAGGGAGAAAATAAGGAAAGAAGCAAGGAAAAGCAAATAAGGTAATAAAGGAACGGATGGAGGTAGGAAGAAAAAGGAGGGAAGGAAGGAGAGAGCATGGCAGGAGGAAAGAAGGATGGAAGAATTGGGTCATTTTGACCCAAAGACAACACAAGGGTTAAGTCCTCCGAAGCAGCTGCTTCAAGGCTCACAGACAGCAGTTATGTGAAAGGGATTCTTAGGTTACCAAACGTGCCACGTGCTCCGTGAGGGCCACATGTCCATGGGTACACACAACGCCGGCGTAACTGGCTTTAAATGATGCGAGGTCCCATAAATATAATGGACAATGTGCATTTTCTTCTCCCCAGATGCCTTCGACAGTGAGCTGATTATGCAAACGCTCACTGAGATACTTCAGGGGAAGACGGTGCAGATCCCAGTTTACGACTTTGTCACTCATTCCAGGTGAGTCTCCTGCACAGGTGATGGTGTATTGTTACTAGTTATGCTAAACGGGTCACTGAGGGCAACATTTGTTCTCTACATTTAGCAGAGTATTGGGTTTACATGTGTTGGAATCACTCACAGAGGAGGAAACGTGTCTGTGTTTTTCCAGGAAGGAGGAGTTTGTAACTGTGTATCCGGCTGATGTGGTCCTGTTTGAGGGCATCCTCATGTTCTACTCGCAGGAAATCAGAGATCTGTTCCAGATGAAGCTGTTTGTTGACACAGATCCGGACACGCGGCTCTCACGTCGAGGTTCAGACACTTTGGCCGACATTCAGTTGCTGCAACGTTTGCCACTTAGGCTGCTTTCAGACTACGTGACCTGCAGAGTCGTACCGGGCTTTTCAGATTAGACGTCTGTCTTACGTAGTAAGGAGTCTAGAAGTCATTTTACAGGATCACACACGGCACAATCTGACTCTGACCCAGTCACCCAGCTGGTGTCTAAATTAGTGATGCACCGAAATGAAAATTTGTGGCCGAAACCGAAAATAATAAACACTTGGCCGAATACCGAACATGGTTCTTCGCAGTTTTTCATTTATTTTGCTAATTTTTTCACCATTGCATAAATCAAATACATTTGATTTAGGCATGCTTTTCAAAGAAAAAAATCTTTCACAAAATTACAAGGTAGAAAATATTTATTGAACATAAAAATAGATTGATTTATGTTGTTTTGGTTCCACCTCCTGGTGAATGTTAGGTAAAATTCTTATGTGGTTACTTTTTGGTTGGCCAACGATTTATGTTTGTGGTGCGCAACCGTTACGGGAGCGGCCAGTCTATTTCCTTTATATGACAACGCCGTTATTAATTGTTCGTTTTCTCCCCTACTTATTCCACCGAACACCGAAAGTGTTTTTTTTTGTTGCCATTTTCGGCAGAAAAATTTCGGTTACGGAACAATCGGTGCATCACTAGTCTAAATCCATATATAATTACATTTTAAAGAGAAAAATTAGTTCTGTGGCCTTTCTCTACGTGGTGACATCTACTGGCCGTTGCTTGAATATGGAGTCCCCCAACAACTCCACATATTTGACCCGTTTAATAACCGTCAGCTGTTGGCGTTGGCAAGTATCTGTGCGTCTTTGGGTTGTCCTCACGAAAAGTGCTGGACCCCGGCGGCCGGCCAGCCATCAACCCTCATGTCGTCTCTGTGACCAGTGAACTGGACCTAAAGCGGCGTAGTCTGAGAGCACCCTCAGTGTACCGCCTCAACTGGCCACTTGTTTCCTAACGGGCTGTTTTTCTGATTCTGTATTTCCCAGTTCTAAGAGACATCGGTGAGCGCGGCAGAGAGCTGGAGCAAGTGCTCACTCAGTACATCACTTTCGTAAAACCAGCTTTTGAGGAGTTCTGTCTACCGGTAAGGGACTTTACTGACTTTCTCTTTCTACTTGCAATGGACATGGTTTAACGCAGGGGTGTCCAATGTGGCCCGAGAGAGATTTTCATGCGGCCCGTGAGAAGTTTCCAACGCAAAAAAATGAAATGTTAATTTACTAAAAAGGAAGGCATAAATAATTCCCATGAATCGCAGCATATCCGATTGTTATTCTACAAAGAGCAGTTTTTGACATTTTTGTAGTTTTCTAGAATGCATTTGCCGATTTTATTTCTTTTTAGACGATCAGTTTATTTTTATTAACTGACTACTATTATATATTTTCGCAGGAAAAATATCACTGCTAAAAAAGATGATAGAAGATATTTATTTGGAGAATTTCAGTTTTGAATACGAGGATAGTGACAAAGTAAAACAGTTAAAAGAGAAGTGCTGACTTTTTCGGTACACTGGCGTAAATATCCGTGCATCAGTGCATATTTCTTTTAAAATTAACTAAACTGATATTGGATTAGATAATAGTAGTAGTAGTAGTAGTAGTAGTAGCAGTAGCAATAGTAAAAAAAAAATTGTAAATTTTTTTTTTTGCACCGTTTTTGTTATTTTGAGCGTGCGGCCCGCGAGAAAAAAAATTGGTCAAATCCGGCCCGCCAAGCAAAATGAGTTTGACACCCCTGATGTTCTGTAATGCGATTTTAGTGCATCAAAGGTGTACAGAAGTGACGACAAATGAGAAGCAGGGAAGAAAAGCGGCATTACAGAAGTTGTCCACCAGAGGGCAGCAATGTATCAGATGTGCCATTTATTTTGTACTTCAAGCATAAGAATTAGTTGACATGTGACAGGTCTTTTTTCTTATTCTTGGTCTGAATGTGTATGAAAAATGTGTTCACTAATTAACTGGAGGTTTGTTTTATTTTTGCCAGACAAAGAAGTATGCAGATGTGATTATTCCTAGAGGAGCAGACAACCTCGGTAAGACCGGAGACGTTATCGTTGAAACACATTCCTGGAGGTGGGGGGTGAGCATTCCTCGTCTTTGCATCCAGTTTGATCCAGCGTATCATTTCTCTCCTTGCAGTGGCCATCAACTTGATTGTACAGCACATCCAAGACATTCTGAACGGCGGGCTAACGAAGCGACACAACGGCTGCGTGAACGGCCACAGCACCCCGCGGCAGCGGCGGACCTCGGAGTCGAGCAGCCGGCCCCATTGACCTCACCGCGCCCGCCTCTCTTCAGAGGGGAGAGGGGTGTGGCAGTACAGCTGTAAATAAAGCCTGTTGGCATAACTGTATTTAAGAAGGAAGAAAAAGACATACACAAGTAATTGAAAATGCCTTGTTTTATTATGACTACTCTTGTGATCGGTTTCTTTGATTGTTATTATTGAACGCTGATTGAGATCTTTTGTCAGGACGGTAAACAGAAAGGGCCTTTTTGTAAGACTGGATTACAATTATTCCCATGCATTTTTCCTCCGGGACTTTTTTGTTGTGTTCCTGTTATACATCCTCTGCAGCTCAGTGGAACTTAATGCAAATAATTAATAAATGCAGGGAAATTTAATTTAACTTTTTTTTTTCTTTTTTCTTTTTTAAATGTCTGACAAAACTTGAAGCCCTGGTCGGGGCACCTCATAAATGTTCAGAAAGGTTCCAGCCAAGGATTTAATGATGCTCTGCAGATGACCTGGAGTGTTTTTTCCCCCCCATCGTCCTCTTGTGCTGTATCTAGACTTCCCTTTTTGTTTAGTTTGATGTTGCATTGGTGCTTTGTTTACTACAGTGTCTACTTTGATGTTTCTGTATGTCTTCAGCATAAACTTGAGTTTTCAGTATTGAGTGTAAAATGTCCCCTACCAAATCAACGGGCCGCTGTTTAGCCGGGAACGGCAGAACAGACGCTCCGTTCGGGGATTTATTCCAGCTGATTAATAGCCTATTAAAGTTTGGTGGGTGAAACTCACTCCTAGTTATTACCCCTGACTGAACGATAAAGGGATTTTAATATCAAGCAAAGTGTTTATCTTTGTAAATACATTTTTCTTACATTCTACCCGAATCACATACTTTGCTACCATTAATCTTTACTTACTTCAGCTGTAATTTAAAAGTCACGTATGCACACTCAGGTCAACGATACAAATGTGAAATGCGTGGAAAAAAAAAGGTGTGTTTTGGGCTGCGTTGCCACGGCAACGGCAGTCCTGCGGGTGTGTGGCTGTTAAACCACCAAAACCCACCGCGATGCCTCAGTGAAGTCGCCTCAGGTTTCACCTGTACAGCAAGCACCCAAACAGAAACCACCTGTCGTGACAGGGTTTCAATGATTACAAAAAAAAAAAAGAAGTAAAGGCTGAAGTTATCTCTTCGTCTGTATGTATCTGTTGTGTATAGAGGATGTGAATGATTTGTACCATGAGGTTTGTACTGAGTGCCTGGGATTGGGGCTGAATTGTGATTTATGATTGAATGAAGTCATCAGTTTGCTCAATAAACTGATGCAGAAAATGTTTATCTCAAGTGTGATTTATTTGAACAAAGCTGGTTGAGTTCAGTGAGGTTTGCATTTATGTACACAAAGTTAAAAATGAAGATTCAAACTAACACGACTGTTGCAGCGTTAACCTTTGCCGTGTGGGCTACAGCAGGTCCCGGGTGCAGGTCCTGCGTCTGCAGCGTTCTCCCTGCACTCATGTCTGAAATAGTTCAACCTGGAAAAGGTTGGATATCTGACGTGTATCTGTCCCTCTATATCTGGACTTAAACCTTTGATTCAGCTCGTATTTATATTACAAAACACTTCAGAACAACTTTATTTTGAGCAAAGATTCACAGAATTTTTTTTGAAAAAGGTACAGCAGATGTCCATCATTTATGTTTGCTAAATTATTGACTACGGTAATGTGTATATATATATATATATATATATATATATATATACACACATATATATTTATGTATGTATATATATATATATATATATATATATATATATATATATACATACATACACACACACACACACACACATTTATTGTGATATGTGTATGCATGGTTATGTGTATCAAATCAAACTATATAGCACTTATCATATACGAGTAACGCAAAGTGCTTATTTACATAATAAAATAATCATTTAACATAGAAACTGACACACTCATGGTTAAAAACACAAATCTAGGGTGTGTTCTCTGTTGTGAGTGGGCTGTGTGACGTGTTTTTTTTGTTGTTTTTTTTTTCCATTTAACTTCATTTTATTGAGTAGACCACTGATTGTATACAGTATTGATAATAGCACGACATGTACATGGAAAACATGTCCCCCATGTCATGGACGAAGTGAAAGTAGAATAAATACATTTTAATTGCACAGGGATTATAAAACACATTTTCATCAAGATTATTGTCCTTTTCTTTTTTTTTTTGTAAAGTATATTTATTCATTTTCAAAGGGTCAGTGTGACGTGTTTTTTTTAAAATCCATACGGTTAAGAAGATTTAAAAACTCATTTGCATAGTAATCCCTGTTGTCATTAATCTGCAGGTTAAAATCACCAGTTATTAAACTGGTATGTATTTGGAATATATTGATGTTAAAAATTCAGAAAACTCTTGAATAAAACAGGAAGGAGCTTGGGCGGCCTGTAGACGGTGATACATAAAGCAAGTGGACTACTACAAACAAAAGAATGATGCTCAAATGAAAAAGAATTATTTAAAGTATACATATGTAATGTATATAGACTATGTGTGAATATATATATGCATATATATGTTTATATAATATATATATTGATATTATATGTGGATGAATGTATATTTGTATGTGTAAGCACATGTATTTGCGTGTACATATTTTACATTTACGCATAAATATAATTACCTATACTAGTGTGCTAACCATGAATTGTGATATAGTACATAACTGTAATGTAGGACAATGATGTATCTCAGATAGATGTTTGCACGTTGGTCTTTATTGAGAACAGCATTTTTTTTTCCTCCCACGATGAATACATATATGCAGTACTCGAGTTGTAAAACAAAATCAGGGGGATGGTGGGTTTTATCATATGGGGACAGATAATTTGTGCTGATTACAAATAATATAATATATTACAAATAATAGCAGTGACCAAAACACCTGCAGAAATACTGCAGGAATGACATAGCAGCAGTTAAATGCAGCCTTCTGTAAGCTTTAAATATCCACTGGGCTTACATCAAATACATCAAAACACAACAATAAAAAACACTTTTCTGAACTTATCAATATGACTCTGTCCTTCACAGGATAAGTAAAATGGATCACTGCAAAAACTCACAATCTTAACAAGAATATTTGTCTTATTTCTAGTGAAAATGTCTCATTTTAGTAAAACAATCTCATTACACTTAAAACAAGACTCATCACTGGAAAAAACTACAATTTTCACCTGTTTCAAGTAGATTTTCACTTGAAATAAGTAGAAAAATCTGCATGTGGAACAAAATTTTTTTGCCAGCTGCCAAGATAAATCTTGGCAGATTTTCCTACTTATTTCAAGTGAAAATGTACTTGAAACAGGTGAAAATTGTCAAATAAGTTATTTTTCTGGTGTTATTATTCTGGTGATGACTCTAAATGTTGAAATAGCAGTAAAACCACATTCATTGATGAAATGACATAAGGGATGGAAAGGGGGGATGGCAGTTTTACAGGGGGGATGATTTGGACCGTTTTTATTTAAGGGGGGGATGCGACCCCTTCTCATCCCCCCTCAACTCCAGTACTGCATATATGTACTAGTTGACTTAATGTAAAGTACTTTATATTAGTGTACTTAAATATGTATGAGCAAGATACTTGTATATATATTATGTATATTTCATGACCCCCCACCAGCTTTGACACAAACACACACACACACACACACACACACACACACACACACACACACACACACACACACACACACACACACACACACACACACACACACACACACATTACACACATCACAAACGTCACAAATCAAGATTAAACAACTGAAAAGGGAATGCTCCCCCCCTTCTGATTATAAATACCTGGTTGTCCCATGTTTAAATGTGTCCTTTTATTCCAACACAACACGTTAATGAATATCCCCTGCATCCATCTGGGAGCGTTTTAGCTTGGTGCAGAGAGAGGGAGAGGCAGGTGCCCATATGTCTGTTGACGGCTACAGTCTAACTATTCTCCAACTCAAATTCAAACATACAGACGTACTTTGGAAGGATTCACAAGAAGGAAGAAATACAATTCACTGAACTGCAGTAGTTGAGTTCTGCTTTATTCTCGGATAGCGTGTCAGACAGATCCCTACGGAAGAGTATCAGGGCCATAAAGGAGAAAAAATATTTCAGAGGGGAAGATTTTTTTTATCGCGAACTTTGAGAAAAAAGTTAAAATGTCGAGAAAAAAGTTGAAATGTCAAGATTAATGTTGAAATACAATTTCAAGAATAAAGTCAAGATTTCGTGAATAAGGTCAAAATTTCGCCCTTTTTCTCAACATTTCAACTTTACTCACGGAATGTTTACTTTGTAATGGAAATTGTATTTCAACATTAATCTCGACATTTTAACTTTTTTCTCAACATTTGACTTTTTTCTCCACATTTCGACTTTTTTCTCGAAGTGCATAATGAAATAAAAATCTTCCTCCTCTAAAATATTATTTTTATTTTTCTCCTGCCTGGCCCTAGAACTCTTCCGTAGATCCCTGTATTCCCTTCAAAGGAGGTATATTTGTTTGTCACTGTACAACGTGCACTAATACACATCACACACTCACCAAACTGCATCCATCACTTTCTTCTTTCATTCCCGGTCTTTCCCCTCCCACTTTCAGTGATTTTGGTCCTCTTTGATGGAAACAGTTTTTTTTTTAGGGGGGGTTCAGTAAAACAGGGTTTATGTCATTTAAACACAAGAAAAAAAAGATCAAGCATGAAAATTACAACACCAAACTTTAACAAGGCCAAAGTGCAGCGGAGATGTGAGTACTGTGCTGATCTTACCTTCCTGATGATTTATCTCTGGGTAAAAATTGCACCATCAGCAGTGGTGTCAAGTAACGAGTAATTATTTTTCAGACGACTTTTTACTTTTACTCCTTACAATTTCACACAATTATCTGTACTTTTTACTCCTTACATTTTAAAAACAGCCTCGTTACTCTATTTCATTTCGGCCTTTAAATAAAAACTATCCAGTTAAATTGCTCCATCCGGATAGAGTGAATTTGGTTGTGGTTGTTTCAGATGTTCTTGTCCAGTTTTGTTCTTACATCCGTTCCCTCAGATTCCTGCAACTAAACTTGGATGTACATTCCAATAAAGGTTAGGATAAATGATAACATGCCTCTGAAGTTTGACTTTTTGCACCATTACAATACTTATAGGCAACTAGTCATCATATCTCCTGCTCTCTGAAACACATGTTAATGCTCAATAGTACACATATATGCTTCTTTAATATATTTGCATTATACTAAGATGCATTTATTTTTAATGGCTTTTGTCCTTAATGGCTTTTTTCCCCCTTAAATTACTTTTACTTTTATACTTTAAGTAGTTTTGAAACCAGTACTTTTATACTTTTACTTGAGTAAAAAAATTGAGTTGATACTTCAACTTCTACAGGAGTATTTTTAAACTGTAGTATCTATACTTCTACTGAGTAATTAATGTGAATACTTTTGACACCTCTGACCGTCAGAGAACAAATTGTTGAAATTGGTGTTGAATTTGTAGGTTCTTGGCAGATGGAGTATCAATGACAGATTACTGATAATTACAGTGTCCTGGTTGCACTCCGTGCACCTTGATCACTGTCTCCAGGTCTCTATCTCTGTATTTTCCAAACAGTTCACCTTTTCTCCTCCTGGTACATAAGTGGTTGTTGTTGTTGCAAGAAAAACAAAAAAAAACAGTAGAAGCAAGCAAGTGTCCAACGTAGTTATGTTAAGGGTTACCAAACAATGGCAGCATTGCTTCCTACAAAAGTTGGGGAATTTTCAACTTTTCACGCTTCAGCTCAAACATCAAACTGGCCACACAGCGACTGCTAACCACTGTCTCCATGGAGCATAGTTACTAGCAGTTCATAAACTACCACAATATGTAAAAATCTAAATATGCTGTTGCGGCAGAAATGCAATTATTAAGTCTATGAACAGTGACCAATGCAACTCACCATTGCTTGTGATCTGCAGCACTTTATAACAAATTCAGAGGCTGCACACATCATATTTCTCTAACATCAACATATACATGCCTGGGAAAGTATTTTACAGTGTTTTAAAATGAATAAATACAGTTACAGACATATTTGGTTTCAAAATACTAACTATTTTTGTCATCCCAATAAATACTAAATAGATATTGTATTTAATAGGAATACATATTTTGAATACAAGTGTAACAAATATTGCACATTACTTCATGGCAATTCAAATACACACTGGATACATCAGCTCAATAAAGTGACAATTTTCTGTCTTTTGAATTAAATTCAGCATTCGCTTATCAAAATGCAGAAGAATATAAAACAAGTTACTATAAAGAAAGTTAAAAAAGACACCCATTAAAAGAATAATAAAACTTGCCAGGCACATTTGCTTCTGTGTAACATGCAATATTTTTTTGTCTCTCCTTTGTTGCCATCCTTAAAAGTGGGGGATATACAGTTGTTTAATAAAAAGTGTGACAACAAATCAATCAGCTTGGTTTTTAAGCTGAAAAACTGGGGAGATTTTAACTCTTGCTGTGTCCGCGATAATATAGAAATTCCCTTATGGAAACGTTCGTTCTCTTTTTATGTATCGATACCTATTGCCCCTAAAGTCAAGGAAACCCACTTTAAAATAGCACCAGCTATATATTCTGTTAATGATTTGTTACACAGAAGGTTTAAATTGGAAGTTAATCCTTGCATATTTTGTTCTTCTGAGGCCGAGACCATTGAACATCTTTTTTTCAATTGCTCTTTTACAAAGTCTTTTTGGTCTGACATTCATAATTGGTTATCTTTAAAGATTGATGAAATTCCTGTTTTTACTTGATGATGTTATTTATTATATGGATAACTTGGATCCTAAATATTCAAACATTATCAACCTGGTGATTATTTTGGGTAAATAAATATCATATTCACACTTGCAAATGGAGTGGAAATACTCCCTCCTTTACTATATTTTTTACATTTTTTTTACCTACTACTTTAAATCTATGAAAAAGATTGATAATATGAATAGGTTTGCCATGAAACTGTACTCATCCATAACTCAGTCCTTGCTCTTTTGATTTGATTGTACCTTGCTTTCCTTGTGCTTTTTGTTAGTTTTTGTTTCTTGTGTGAATCTGTTATCTTCACCATTGTTGCTGTAATTATTTCCTAATTTTATACCTGTTTCATCCTGCCTTGACCTGTACATTCTTTGTGCTATTAAAAAAAAAAAAAAAAAGTGCTTCTGTGTTTAAATCCCACCTCTCTCGTTGTGCTGCTTCGATTTCTTCGGTATTATTTGATATTGGTAGAAAATCGCACACTACAGGACTGTCTCAGAAAATTAGAATATTGTGATTTTCTGTAATGTAATTACAAAAACAAAAATGTCATACGGGGTAGGTGGCTCAGTTGGTAGAGCGTTCGCCCATGAACCTGAAGGTCAGTGGTTCGAACCCTAGTTCCGCCTGTGTCCACCAAAGTGTCCTTGGGCAAGACACTGAATCCCCCGGTTGCTCCCGGTTGTCAGGCCAGCGCCGTTGTATGGCAGCTCCGCCGACAACCGGTGTGTGAATGTGTGCGTGTATGGGTGAATGTTTGCAGTGTAAAGCGCTTTGGGGATGTAGGAGT
Organism: Cololabis saira; assembly: GCF_033807715.1. Taxonomy (NCBI): domain Eukaryota; kingdom Metazoa; phylum Chordata; class Actinopteri; order Beloniformes; family Belonidae; genus Cololabis; species Cololabis saira. The sequence continues at coordinate 41,747,526 of NC_084596.1, read as the reverse complement.
ACAGCTGGAAAGCGCTATATAAGCCATTTACCATACATTCTGGATTCATTACAAATCAACTGAAATATTGCAAGCCTTTTATTATTTTAATATTGCTGATCATGGTTTACAGTTTAAGAAAACTCAAATATCCTATCTCAGAAAATTAGAATATTCTGGGAATCTTAATCTTAAACTGTAAACCATAATCAGCAATATTAAAATAATAAAAGGCTTGCAATATTTCAGTTGATTTGTAATGAATCCAGAATGTATGACATTTTTGTTTTTTTAATTGCATTACAGAAAATAAAGAACTTTATCACAATATTCTAATTTTCTGAGACAGTCCTGCATACAACGCATGCTGAGCACGGGGGTCCAGAATTTCCGAGGCGCCCTGAACATAGCACTGCTATGTTCAGGGCGCCTCGGAAATCCTGCTATGATAGCAGGAGGACCGTCAAGATGGTGGTACGTGCTGCTGCTGCTGCTGCTGCTGCATTACATGCTTGTTTCTGAGGTAAACACGAGCCAGTCTTAACTTCTTACTGTGTTTCATACACCACAGAAGTTCGGGCTTCAGTTTAAAGCGACCCTGGAGAACGTGACTGATGTGAGACCACTGGGGGAGGATTTCCGATGGTTTCTGAAGGTATGACAGCTACCATGTTTACTTCTGTCTGTGTGTGCTACATAATGCCAGCAATCATCTGTTATTCCTCTGTATTACATGCTTATTAGTAATATTACTATTACTAACTGGGATTTCTTTACAAATGTATTTTTCTGTATGCACTAGCTTTTAGTTGCACGACTGTCTAATAACAAACAGACTCAGGGACAGCTTCTTTCCCAAAGCTGTCAACTTTCTGAACCAATAAGATCCTCATACTGTGCAATATTCTTTCACTCATTCATGTGCAATATTCTTTCATCCATTCATGTGCAATATTCTTTCATCCATTCATGTGCAATATTCTTTCATCCATTCATGTGCAATATTCTTTCATCCATTCGTGTGCAATATTCTTTCTTTCTTTCTTTCTTTCTTTCTTTCTTTCTTTCTTTCTTTCTTTCTTTCTTTCTTTCTTTCTTTCATTGTCATAGTGTATATATATTTATATTGTCTGTTTCTTATTTAGTTATAGCCTTTTACATGTGTGCACTTTTATGGAGATGCTGCTTATTCTCATTATATTATTATAATGACAATAAAGGCTTTCTATTCTATTCTATTCTATTCTATTCTATTCTATTCTAATGAAACTAATGACTAACAACACATTCATGAGCAATCCACTCCCATCCTTATGTTTCCATCCTTATGTTTTCACTTCAGTGCGTTTCTTATGTTACTTGTAACAAATCCCATTTTAGTTAATTTTTCTGATTAGCAAGTGTTGTATTTGTGTCATACTAAAGTGTTTTTTTCTTAATTGTTTTCATTATTAATGTGTTTTTGTCTTTCCTTTTTCCAGCTTAAGTGTGGGAACTGTGGCGAGATCCCAGATAAATGGCAGTATATAAACCTCCTGGTGAGGACGAAAATCCTGTCTGCTGTTCGTTTGATGCTTTAACAGGAACGTCCACATATATTTCACACCCAACGTGTCTTTTTTTAATTTAACTTTTATTTAGGAAAGTACACCGCTGAAGGGAGGGCGAGGAAGTGCCAGCATGGTGCAGAAGTGTAAACTTTGTTCCAGGGAAAATTCAATTGGTATGTGTGAATGTGTCTTTTAGGTCTTTATGTCTTTGTTTATTGCTATTAAAAACTCTTATTTTATCAAGTGTCACCTTATCCCCACTTACAGATATCCTTAAAGACACAATCAAGCCTTATAATGTGAGTAGTCCATTCCTCTTGTTCCTTAATGCAGACCATTATGAGGGTTTAGGTGCGATATTTGACAGATACTCACTCAGGTCAATGTCTTTTAAAGCTACATTTGTCCTGCAACAGAGAAATAAAACACACTTATTTTGTTTTGATTGCATTTAAGAGCTTCTACTTTTTATTTTCATGTAAAAATCTATATATTTTCCCCTAGATTACATGTAATCCATTGACTCAAAATCGAGTGAAAAAGCCTCAGCTTTATAAATTGCATTTGAAGGTTTTTTGAACAAATGAATGAATGAAGGAATATCTTTATTGTCGCTTATTTAGATTCTTATTTTGGTAGAGAATTGGATTTAAATGAATCAGCCTATGAATTGTTTTAGGTAATGCAAGTTTTGGGTTTGGTTTTCCTGTCAATTTTAAAACTATTTTTGTTTCCTTTTGTCTTCCTTAATTAATGAAGCATCTCTCAGTAAACTTGCAACTCTGAAGCGTTTGTTTTAGCCTGTTTGTCTGTTGTATTTCTGTATGTGTTTTGTGGAAAGCAGGCCCAGGACAACGAAAGCTTCAAGACCATGGTTCAGTTTGAGTGTCGAGGCCTGGAGCCCGTTGACTTCCAACCACAAGTACAAAACTTCCATAAACATGAGATTTAAGTTGTTTGTGCATTTTGAGTAATTCTGTCATTAATTACAAACACTCTCCGACTCTGGGCGTATTAAAAGAAGAAGCTACAATATAATAGTCTCTATCTGACCAAAAAAAACCCAAACGTTTCGATTTAAAACAGAACTTTGATTCTTGAGTTAAAAAAAAAAAGTTTCACCCAAGAGTAAAATAAAAAAACCCAATAAAAACAAAAATATGTTTTATCAAAGTTTTGATGACATCCGTATTTAGATCTGAGTCTATCTACTAAAATATAAATGGTGATAGCATTAGAACTTGACTGGTTAATCAGTCAACCGATTATCTGGGATTTTTCAGATGGTCAGCATTGGCCACTGGTCGACCTCCCGATCACAAATATACAAAATAGAACAAAACAATATTCAGAGAGAACACACACAATCACAATTCAGTGCTTTAGTTCCTCAGGATCACATCTTTTAAATGTGTTTACTGTCATATAGGGCTGGGGATCGATTCAAATGTCAAGAATCGATTCGATTCCGATTCTTAAGATTCAGAATTGATTATCAAGATTTGATTTGATTCGATTCGATTCCGATATTGATTTGGGTTAGTGTTATTAAAACTGTTTTTTGAGCTGTTGCATGAATTATATGACTGTAGTTATGCAAAATATTACTACTAGTATTATATTGAGATCCAACAGCAAGCATTGGCAGCTAATGATGCTGTAAGGACCAATCAGCTCCCAGAATGCTGATAGAACTGCTTTCAGAAACATCGTGTGGCAGAATTATCAAACAGATCCAGGGAGGAAACAGAGACGTATGAAATCGAGATTATTTTTTCCCACATTCCGTTTTTATTTGTTCCATTTTTGGTCTATTTTGGTTTTTAATTTTTGAGCATTTGGTTTTTTTCATTTTTTGCAAATGTAACCCCAAGACAGTATATAAAGTAATGAAATATAGACAATTTATGCAATTATAACCTAACACTTTAATGTTTTCATACCTTTAAACATATTTAAAGGCAAAAACATGGCACCTCGTGTCCAACAAAACATTCCTTTTTTGGGGATAAACAAAAAAATAACCAAAAGTTGTAATGATGAAAAAAAAAATACATAAATAAATAAAAGAAAAAAAAATAAATAAATCGATCTTTAGACATATGAATCGATTTTTAGGAATATTATATGAGAATCGATTTAGAATTGGGAAATCGATTTTTTCAACACAGGCCTACTGTCATATTATCAGGATTCCACTTGTTTTAGGTTCAATAGCACCAGACTCTTTTGCACACTATTATAATATTTGTAACTTTTTATTTTTGCTCCAGCTCCAGGTGTCAATATGATAATGTTGTGTGGCTTGTCTTCTCCAGGCTGGCTTTGCTGCAGAAGGAGCAGAATCTGGAACAAAGTTTCCTGAAATCAATCTGCTAGAAAAAGTAAGCGTGGAGGAGGCCGCATGTTCCCTACACTGTTAGCTCATTGACTCATTATTGTTATAAATGAATTCACTCCTCTGCACTCAGTGGTTGCCAGATGACTGTTCTCTGTAGTGGTGAGCTGTATTACTGCTACGACTTGTGAAAGAAAAACACAAATGAAAAACCTGCTCATTTTCACCTTTTTCAGGACTGGACGGACTACGATGAGAAGGTCAAGGAGTCGGTGGGAATCTACGAGGTCACACATCGTTTCATCAAGTGCTGATGACATGTCACGATGAACGAAACACCACAGCTGAACATCCTCACATCTGTTCACATCTGTTTACTGCTAACACTCTTCAGGTGGTGTGTTTTTTTTTTTAGTTTTTTTTTTTTAATTCCGTTGCCTCAATAAAATTGAAAGTTTAACATTTTGAGTTGACGTTTTCCTTTTGCTACGGTCGTCTTAGGCCGGGACGTATGTGGGAAGAAGTTACTACTTAAGTACTTCACAGCTGATTGACAGGTGTTATTGGTTTGCAGGGCGGAGCGCTTGGATAATATAAAAGATATACACGTATGTTTACTCACTGGAAAATTAATTTATAGCGTGATCATTTTAACTTGGCGATACTGAAGATTCAAACAAGATTCGTTGGACTTGATTGAGCAGGTATTTCTGAATATTGCACATGGTAAATTACTTTTATTCCTACTTTTTCCTTGAAGTGAACAAACATTGTTTGGCATACCACAACCATGAATAATTAACTTTGTCTAGCACTTTTCTAAACATAGTTACTCAGTGTCTTGCAAATAAATAAATATATAAATCAAGTCATTGCTCCCGTAAACTCAAGCTTCTATGCATATTGGTATAAGTTGCACTTTTAATGCACCCTGTCTTCTGATGAACAGTTCAAAACTGCTTTATTGAAAGTTAAAGTTATATGTAGATATATATACATTTATAGTTATTTTTATGTATATCTGTATATTTATGTATATAATTGGGGGTAAATATATGAACCAGTGTATATCATATCTACTCTTATAGTTATTCAAGTATATTGTTATACCATTGCTGTCTAGTCTATTGTTCTCTATTATATTGTAGTATTATTGTAAAGTAATGATAATGTAATACTATATATTATAATTACTTCTATTATTACATAGAGACATAGTAGCACAACTAAATGCTGGATGTTTGTTTTGTTTTCTTTTTGTTTACTTTGTTTTGTTTTTGACTATATTTATATATATATACATATAATTGAGTATTATACACTATATTGAATAGTTATTAAAGTAGGGGTATTTGGTTACGTGTGTTTTATAAGTAAGCTTATTGAAACTCTGTAATATGTAAGAATGTATGTCAGATTCAGGGGTAGGACTGGATAAGTGTTTACTTACGAACATGTTGGTGGATCCGTGAGGTCTGCCCAAGGGCAGAGGTGTATAGTAACGAAGTAGATGTACTTCGTTACACCACTTACCGTATTTTCCGCACTATAAGGCGCATCTAAAAGTATTTAATTTTCTCAAAAACCGGCAGTGCGCCTTATATATGATCATTACGGTAATTTCTGTTACTGTAGTCAGGGGGATTGTGGGTAATGTAGTCAGGGGGATTGTGGGTAATGTAGTTGGTGTCGCCGAAGTAACGGCGCTAAAAACGTCAGGAATCGTCACAGACGTTCAAGACAACAGCAGCGACGCTGACTCGCATAATGGAGACTTTGACGAGACAAAGCTGGTTTTTATTTTGTTAATAAAGTTTGACATACGGTACTTTTCTTCTTGTGTTTTTTTTTTTGCATTTGCTGTAGGATTTTGTAGCATTTCCTGTAGCAGCTCCATCAGGTAGATACGTAACTCAACCCCAGCCACTATAGTACGGTGTTTTACCAGATATTTAGTGCGCCTTATAATGCGGTGCGTCTTATATATGGAAAACGTTTTAAAATATGTCATTCATTGAAGGTGCGCCTTATAGTGCGGAAAATATGGTAAGTAGTTTTTTTTGGAGGATTTGTACTTTGTACTTTTTTTTAATCAGGACTTTTACTTCACTACATTTAAAAGTTCAAAAATATACTTTTACTCTGTTACTTTGACATTTGCGAACTCGTACAAATTAAAATAATCAAAGAATTATATTTTGCAAGAAATACAGTTTATGTTTGGTGTTGTATTCTACACCACATTTCATTCACCTGAAAGTGAAATACAAAAAACAAGGGAAGGATAATTTTTTCTTGTGTTGCTTCTTTTCATGCGTACTACAAAATATGTGTACTCTTACTCTTGAGTATATTTTTTCACAAGATACTTTTGATACTTAAGTACATTTAATGTGAGCTACTTTAAGACTTTTACTCAAGTAATTTTCTTATGGGTGACTTTAACACTTACCAACGTCTTTTTCAGTTATTGTATTTCTACTTCTAATTAGTTACTTTTTTCAAGTACTTTACACACCTTTGTTTGTACTTTTTTGTATTCTTTTTTTTATCATGCATGTTCGAAATAAAAATCTTCTTCTTAGTAAACAGTGAAATTGTTTATCTTAAAGTGTTGGTTAAATAGTACGACGGAGTATTAGGGCCAAACTAAGACAAAAAAATTGGAAATTACGAGAATAAAGTCGTAAAATTACGAGAATAAAGTCATAGCTAATGTTACGAGAATAAAGTCATAATACTACGAGAATAAAGTCGTAATACTACAAGAATAAAGTCGTAATATTACGACTTTATTCTCGCAACAATATGACTTTAATCTTGTAATTTTACGACTTTATTTTCTCGTAATTTTACGACTTTATTCTCGTAATAGTACGACTTTATTCTCGCAACATTAGGCTATGACTTTATTCTCGTAATTTTACGACTTTTTTCTCGCAACATTAGGCTATGACTATTTACGTAATTTTACGACTTTATTCTCGTAATTTTACAACTTTATTCTCGTAATTTTACGACTTTATTCTCGTAATTTCTTTTTTTTTTGTCTTAGTTTGGCCCTAATACTCTGTCGTAAAATAGAGCCCTTACACTAATTTCATTTCATTTTTTCATTTTATTCTTTATTTCATTCAAAAAACAAAACAATTCAATACAAATACAAATACAAATGTTCCTAACTTGTGAATGAAAAGGGAGCAGAAAGAAGAAGAATCTTATCTGATCTGCCCCTTTCACAAATAACATAAATTAAAAATAATAATAAAAAAACAACAAACTAATAAAATTTCTCTTTGGGATAAGTAAAGTGTTGTGATTGTTGGAGATAACACCATGAGGGAACGTGCTTTGATGAGGTGGTGAGACGTCGGGCGGTGAATAGACGATCTCCGGTGAATAGACGATCTGTGGTGAATAGACGATCTCTGCCCACAGATCAGCTGCAGGAGTGACGGCTCACTTGTTCCTGGATCGAGCTGCTGGACACACGCAGAAAACACACAATGATGGCACCCATGAAGAGAAACGCAGTGTATGTCGTCGGCGTGGGCATGACCAAGGTATGACAGCTGTGCATCCTGATATTTCAACGACTCTCTTCGGAATAGGGTATTACCAACTTTTACCAAACAATGTTGGGGCGCTAGCACTCGCAGCTAACGCTGCCAGGACATTGACGTCAAGCTGTTGTGTCAAGGCTGATTTATGGTCCGCGTCACTGTGACGCCGTCACACCAACGCAGAGTTTACGACGCATGGTTCGCGTCGCCCCGTAACCTACGGCGTAGGGTACGCCGTCGATTTAACTTAGAACCATAATTCAGGCTTGACACTATGTTCCTGTAGCGCCGTGTGGACACAGGTCAGGGTCAACACTTGAACATTGTGTCATCTGTTTCTAAACTGTGTCAAAGGTCTGTTGTGTTCAGCAGGCGGTAGTGGAGAGGTCTCTGACCCATCCCTCTGAAAACCAGGCTCAGTTCTAGTGGTGTTTAACATTTAAGCCCAGTTCAGTCCAGGTAAAAGCCTCCTATAGGGGTGTTTGTGAGTGGGGGCAATAATCCAGCATGGAGCCATATAGTCCATGTTCCAGAGCAGATATCAGTACCACTCAAGGTGACCAAACTTACTTATTTTTTTTGAAAAGATCCACATCTATAGATGATATTCTGGTATGATAACCCTTCCTGAGTGGCAGCTGGATCAGAGTTATCAGCTCATGAAGTTCAGAAAATTACATTTTAGATGCTGCTGCATATCCTGGTTTAGACTCATGTACAGGAAATCTGTCAATGTTTCACTATATTGACTTTGGTATCATTTTAAAGGGGACCTTTTAAGCATTCATTCAAGCTAAGATGTGAATCTTTCTGACCAACATATAGGTCACTGCAGCTCTTTAAACTATAAACAACACACATTTTTACACAATTTTCACCTAAATGATATACTATCTTTTAGCCCTGTGTCAACTAGGAACAACAGAGACACAAAATACAAAAACTGGAATACTCAGAGTACCATAAGGATTCAGGAAATGTATAATATACCCCTACTATATTGTTGTTACAGGTCATTGCAAGCCTTAAACTAGAAGAGCATCATTAGGCTCCTATGAAACTATAACAGCCACTTAGTTTTATAAACAACATTAGAGACACACAAAAAAAAAAAAAAAAAAACGTGAATACTAACAGGACCATAAGGATTCAGGAAATGTATAATACACCCAATTTAGAATCATCAATGAACCTGAAGGGGCTGGGTAACTTCATGAACTGATAACTATGATCCAGCTGCCACTCAGGAAGGTTATCATACCAGAATATCATCTATAGACATGGATCTTTTAAAAAATCATAAGTAAGTTTGGTCACCCTGAGTGGTACTGATATCTGGTCTGGAACATGCACTAGTAGGGGTGTTTGTGAGTGGGGGGGCAATAATCCAGCATGGAGCCATATACATATTCTGTTATGTTGCAGATTTGAGATGGGCTGATTTTGATTTGCACTTAGCATATACTAGCTGTTTAGCTTTAGATTAAAAGCAAATGACTTGATTAGATTAGATTAGATTCAACTTTATTATCATTACACATGTCAAAAGTACAGGGCAACAAAACGCAGGTTAGCATCTAACCAGAAGTGCTTATGCAGTGAAATAAACACAATGTACAACATATACACATACATACAGTACTCGAATTGTAAAAAAAAAATATCAGGGGGGATGGTGGATTTTATCATATGGGGACAGATAATTTGTGCTGATTACAAATAATATAATATATTACAAATAATAGCAGTGACCAAAACACCTGCAGAAATACTGCAGGAATGACATAGCAGCAGTTAAATGCAGCCTTCTGTAAGCTTTAAATATCCACTGGGCTTACATCAAATACATCAAAACACAACAATAAAAAACACTTTTCTGAACTTATCAATATGACTCTGTCCTTCACAGGATAAGTAACATGGATCACTGCAAAAACTCACAATCTTAACAAGAATATTTGTCCAATTTCTAGTTAAAATGTCTCATTTTAGTAAAAAAAATCTTATTACACTTAAAACAAGACTCATCACTGGAAAAAAACAACAATTTTCACCTGTTTCAAGTAGATTTTCACTTGAAATAAGTAGAAAAATCTGCCAGGGGAACAAGGTTTTTTTGCTTGTAATAAGAAGATAAATCTTGTCCCACTGGCAGATTTTTCTACTTATTTCAAGTGAAAATTTACTTGAAAGAGGTGAAAATTGTCAAATAAGTTATTTTTCTGGTGTTATTTTTCTGGTGATGAGTCTAAATGTTGAAATAGCAGTAAAACCACATTCATTGATGAAATGACATAAGGGATGGAAAGGGGGGGGTGGCAGTTTCACAGGGGGGATGATTTGGACCGTTTTTATTTCAGGGGGGATGCCATTCCCCCTAATCCTCAACTCGAGTACTGCATACACGCATATATATATATATAAATATGTATGTACACAGTGGAGATTAATACATAACTATTGCTACAAGGTGCAGGTCAAATATGAAGGAATGACAATATATATCACGAACAGATGAGATGTGATTATATGATTTACACAGATTTGAATTACAGTATATACATGGGTGATTGCAGCGTTCACATGAGTGTGGAAGTATTTACAGCAATGCGAGGAGGTAGTTGGTAAAACATCCAGTGCAATTAATCACTAATCATCAAATCTCAGATTTGATACAAGGGGGAGTGTGAACTGTAACTTCTAGTATCTGAGCCTGAAACTGCGTTTCAGGGTGAAGTAAAGAGGATTTTTCCCTTGACTGGCAAATTATGCAAAAAAAGTTATAAGAATGGTACTTCCTGTGTAACACATGTGCCTTTTATTTCAGAAAAAAAGACTTAATGCCGTAGATCTGTTTTTTTGTACAGTATCTACAGTATCTTGTTTTTAGCCTACAATCAAATCCCCTCATTAAGTCTGTCTTGCCACCGGCACCTGCATCTAAGTACTAAGAAATGATACTGCAAATGAATTCAAATCAAACTATATTCATATAGCACTTAGCCACCAACCATAATCTCTATCAATGATAAAACAGGATCAAAGATTAAAAGGAAACAATATGGAAAACATTGCTGGGTACATAAAAATGCGTTAGGGAACATTATCACACTATGACAGGGAGCCGTCTGCATCGGGAGGATCCGGAGGTTGTCACCCTCAGGTGGGGGTGACCCCCAACTCACCCCCAAATAAATGTATATAAATAATAGATTAAAAAAATGAAATGAAGCACAATAGAAATTGATAACCTGTCTGATGCTTCCATGTTTGGCTGCAGTTCGACAAACCTGGAGCCAGAGACTACCCAGAGATGGCCAAGGAAGCAGGTGCTTATCTTCGCAGGATTACTGATTCACCTGTTGTCATGAAATGTCTGCATTTGTCATGTTTAACCCTGAATGTGCACATCCTGTTTTAGGTGAAAAGGCACTTGCAGATGCAGGAGTCCCGTATTCAGCCATTGAACAAGCCTGCGTCGGATACGTCTACGGTGAGAGAGTTGTATTCTGCTCTGGTCAAGATAGGAAAAATGCACATCTTCCTGATGTATGTTTTCTTACTTAAAGATTAGAAATACAAATTGAAATGTTGTGTCATTCTCTGCTTCCGTGTCTCAGGGGACTCCACGTGTGGGCAGAGGGCCATCTACCACAGCCTGGGTCTCACTGGCATCCCCATCATCAACGTGAACAACAACTGCTCCACAGGCTCCACCGCCCTCTTCATGGCCCGGCAGCTGATCCAGGGAGGTGAGGCCAGCAGCCCCGTTTACATCGGACAAACTCCTATACTGTTTAGATGGAGACTTTTAAAAGTCTGAACTTGTAACGGGCCGTTTTAGGTTAACGGTGAGTTCATAGACATATAAACGTAGACGCCCCATCGAGCGCTGCAGCGATACGTCAACGTCGCCGCCATATTGGATGTGGCAAGTAGGGCTGCAGCTATCAAATATTTTAGTAATCGTATTAATCGATTAATCGGATAAAACATATTTTTGTTTAGTTAAAGGAGCTTGAGGCCGGATTGTGGCAAGATTTATGAAAAAAATCCGTATACATTTTAAGTTTTCTAGTAATAATGTCAGATGAAGCGTTCCAAACCAAAAAGAATGAGCCCTCTAGTGTATCTCTCCTTTGCCTTGAACAGGCTGTGTGCTGCAAAATGTGCTGCAATTCGGTCCCGAATTTCCCGCGCTGGGCTGCGGATGTGACGTCACATGACGCTGCATGTGCGTTCTCCCCGTTCTCCCGTGCCGGCTTCACTGTTGGCCGCAGTACCCCCAACGACCGTCGTGGTGAAGGGTGGCGCTAGAGAGTCTCATTTCTTAAAAGGAGCCTCAAGCTCATTTAAAGATAAAGATATAAATATACATAAGATGTTAGATGTTAATTGACATTACTAAGACTAAATTATATAATCCAGTAGGTTCATGGCTGTGCATTTAAAAACCCTGAACTTACACCAGTCGACCAAATTCACTGCCTTCACTCAAAAAACTAATGATCTTACCAAGAAATGTTCTTATTTCTAACCTAAAAATGCCATTACACCTGATAACACACATCACTTAAAAGATTAGGGGTTTTTCCCACGTGTTTCAATTGAACTTTCATTTGTGTCAAGCATGTTAAGGATTCTGTCCTTGGACCCAAGCGCACGACACCAGACAGGTTCAAGGTTAGCCCAAAAAAAGGCGTAGTTTATTTTCAAGAACAAAAAGCGCTGCCTCCTTAAATGGCAGGGGAAAAAACTCACTGTAAGAATCCAGGAACAAAGTAAAAAACTCCACAAAGTAATCCAAGGGAAAAAGTCTTCAACAAAAACCCAAAAAGTAATCCAATTCTTTCCAGGAACCCACGACCAGACACAGGAGTGACAACACGAACTCACAAGAGTCTGCAGCAGTTCTGATCCTTATAAGTGCTTCCTTTAATTGACCTGATGCGCTACAGCTGCGTCCAGGTGCGCTCCTCTGTTGGCTCAGCTGCGCCACCGGGCTCGTCGCTTGGCGCGCAGATCTCTGGCTGCGTGCTGCGCAGACTCTGCTTCTGCAGCGTGATCGGGCCGAGGGGAAACCCCAGCAGGCCGAGCCATAACAAAGCACATTTTAAGTTCTAGTTAAGTTTTAAGTTAAAGTCTTTAAGATTTTGAGTTTTGGCAGTGTTCAAAATAAAATGATGAGACCTGCTGTATTGGAGCACATTTTCTTTTAGTTAAAACTGTAGCGGGAACAGATGTTTAGAGGAACCTATGTATGTACCGGGTTAGAGGGGGAACATATAGGAGAACGGACCAGAAGAATATAGAGTGGATTAAAAATAAAAGTTAAGCACTGAGCTCATGTGTCTCCCGTCTGTGAGAGGGGATATATATTGTTTTTCGGCACTACCTTGTTCTCTATAGCTGATATAACATGAATTACTCCTATGTGAGATCAATAAAGTTCTCATTTTTGCCGTCTGAGAAAATTAAATATATTATATTTGGTGCCTAACTGATTAAAATAATCTTAAAGTAAATTCAAGTACTTTAATAAATAATAAAATTAATAAAATAATAACAGAATAAAAAAATAAATTAGGCAAAAGTGGCACAAAATTTCCAGCCTTTGTACTTTTCTTTTTTAACCAGGCAGAACTAGAACAAGCCCATGAACTCATAGAAACTCTGTGTGTGTTTGAGTCTGTGTAAATGTAACAAAACATGCAAAAACAAACATTTTTCCCAAAGAATCACCCAGTGATGTCATGAGATTGACGCGTACGTGGATAAAAGGGATAAAAGAAAAGTAACAGCTCAACGTAGCCTAATGTAGCGGAGTAAGAGAAACAGTTTCTCTTTCACAAATCTACTCAAGTAAAAGTAAAAAGTATAGTGATTCAAAACTATTCCTAAAAGTACAACATTTCCCAAAACTTACTCAAGTAAATGTAACGGAGTAAATGTAACTCGTTACTACCCACCTCTATATATATCTATGGGTGAGTTTACCAAGCTCAGCACCTGTCTCGTTGTGTGCAGGTCTTGCTGACTGCGTGCTTGCGCTTGGCTTCGAGAAGATGGAGAGGGGCTCTTTGTCTGCTAAGGTAAGGTTTGGTGTTTTGTTGTGGAGATGAACCGAATAACATGAATGCTTCTTGGATATTTGTAAAATGATCAGATTTGTTTTGGCCAAGTGCAGGCTGCTCTTCCTGGTGAGAAAGATGAAGGCAAAAATGAAAAATCATTTCTGTAAACATACGTGTGTTTAGTACATGGATAGGACCAACCCCATGGACAAGCACATGGAGGTGATGATCAACCGCTATGGGATGTCTGCAGCCCCACCAGCACCGCAGATGTTTGGCAACGCCGGCAGGGAGCACATGGAGAAATACGGTACACACGGGTTATAAAACGCTGTTCCCCCAGTCTGACTACTTCGGCTTAGTTGTCCAAGTGCCGTTTTAATTTGTTTGGAGATGCAGCTGTGTCTTTTGGCACTTTTCCACTAGTACCTACTCGGCTCAACTCAATTCGGCCAAGTTTCTTTTCCACTACAATTCAGCACCTGGAGCAGAAGTAGGAGGTTGGAGTGAAGCTGCTGTGACGTATTTGATTGTGTGATCTAAACGAAGAAGACAACAACACTAAAGATGTAGAACCTGGAGGAGATGATATATGTGCTGCTGGGTGTGTGACTTGTGTTCGATACCAAGTTAAAAAATGAGAGTGAGAGAAGTTTCAAGCAGCAACGCTTTTACATTTTTTTACTTTTGTCTCTGCGCTGCTGAAAAGTCAGCTGGAGCCGCGAGCAGCTATGAAGAGACAGAGCTCCTGGTAGATCTGGTCGTTCCTTATCACCGTCTAGATCCCTTTTTTAATTCTCTCCTCAGCCACCATTCGGCAGAATAGTTACAGAAAAGTATCTACTTCAGCACGTTAGACCCCTAGTGGGAAAAGGCGACATTTATCTCCTTTTTGAGACAACTTAATCTGACTGTTCTTAATCAACACTTGTGGAGAGGTTGGTTTGGGTGGGAGTTGGGCTTGGAAAAATCCTGCAAAGCAAAGTTACTTCTGCTCTGAAAGTCTTTCTTTTTGCATGTATTTACATCTTTTTTCAGGCACCAAACCAGAACACTTTGCCAAGATTGCGTGGAAGAACCACAAGCATTCCACCAACAACCCGTAAGAGACTGTCTAAGTTTTTGTGTGAAATCTTGAGGAGGTGAAACGGTCTCCACAGTTCCTTCTGTTATTCAGCCATGTTTGTGCACGTCCTGGCAGATATTCCCAGTTCCAGGATGAGTACAGCTTGGAGCAGGTGATCAACTCCAGGAAGGTGTTTGACTTCCTTACCCTGCTGCAGTGCTGGTAAGAGTCTCATTGCAAATGTTAGACAAGTGTTGTTGTTGTTATTTCTGTATGCATAAAGTGCACATTCTGACTTGCTGACCATTGTTGGGGTCATTATCATTAATAATTATATACAAAAAAGGTATATTCCTTTTTACTTTAACCATCTTTTTTGTTATTCCTGCAATCATTACTCTCTTAAAAACTACTGCCAGATGAAAAACTTTCATCTGGCAAAAACCAACCAGTGTCGACCAAAGTGCTTTGCAAGCAAAGATCCAACATTATTCAAGGTTTGAAACTATATATATATATATATATATATGTTTGTAGACAAAAAGCAAGACAGCACTTGGTCAGACCTCACGGATCCACCAACATGTTGGAAACGGAGTAGGATTGAAGTGAACACTTATCCAGTCCTACTCTTGAATCTTACATTCTTACATATAACAAGAGTTTCAATAAACTTACTTATAAAACAAACATAACCAAATACCCCTACTTTAATAACTATTCAATATAGTGATATAATACTCAGTTATGTGTATATATAAATATAGTCAAAAACAAAACAAATCAACGCAAACAAAAAGAAAACAAAACAGACATCCAACATTTAGTTGTACTACTATGTATGTATGTAATAATATATATATATAAGTAATTATAATGTATAGTATTACATTATCTTTACTTTACAATAATACTACAATATAATAGAGAACAATAGACAGCAATGATATAATAATATACTTGATTAACTATATAAGAGTAGATATGCTGTATATACTGGTTCATATATTTACCCCTAATTATATACATAAAAATAACTATAAATCTATATATCGACATATCTACATATAACTATAAATCAATATATATTAATAGAGATATAGATATATAAATACTGTATGTATAATATAACTCAATATAGAAGAAAACGGTGTGGTCCTTTCACAATAAGGGCCACTAGCTCCACAAAAAAATAAATGCCACCCGTCGAATGTGTCTCCATGGTAACCCATCCAACGCTCTAGAAAGCTTTGCACAGAAGGAAAGACAGTTCCCACTCATGCTGGCCCACAGCAGCAGCGTGGGCCGTCCCACCACTTTCTTGTATTTTGTGTGAAATAACTGATTTTAGTCTCTTTTTTTTTCTCCTGGTGATGGCTCTATGTACGGTAGTCCATCAGGATCGCTGAACTCGTGAGTGACGGCCGTTGTTTCTCTCATCAGCCCGACTTCAGACGGCGCTGGAGCCGCAGTTTTAGCCAGCGAGGCCTTCGTGAGGAAGCACCGTCTGGAAGGGCAGGCGGTGGAGATCGTGGCTCAAGAGATGGTGACGGATCTCACTTCCACGTTCGAGGAGAACAGCTGCATCAAGATGGTGAGAAACGAGACGCCCAGTACGAGCGCGGAGGAGTGTTTTTTCCACATCCACCAATCCAGCAGATGTTTCTGTCCAGGTGGGGTACGACATGTCTCAGGCAGCAGCCAAAAAGGTCTTTGAGGCGGCGGGCCTGAACCCGAGTGACGTGGACGTGGTGGAGCTTCACGACTGCTTTTCGGCGAATGAGCTCATCACCTACGAGGCTCTGGGGCTGTGTGAAGAGGGTAGGACCGGATCTCCTCACCTCTACTCCAGATATTGTCAGCTTCAGAGTAGGGCTGGGGATCCATTCAAATGTCAAGAATCGATTCGATTCCGATTCTTAAGATTCAGAATCGCAGCTAATGATGCTGTAAGGACCAATCAGCTCCCAGAATGCTGATAGAACTGCTTTCAGAAACATCGTGGGTCAGAATTACCAAACAGATCCAGGGAGGAAACAGAGACGGATGAAATCAGTTTTATTTTTTCCTACATTCTGTTTTTATTTGTTCCATTTTCGGTCTATTTTGGTTTTTAATTTTTGAGAATTTGGCTTTTAGCATTTTTTGCAAATGTAACCCCAAGACAGTATATAAAGTAATGAAATATAGACAATTTATGCAATTATAACCTAACACTTAAATGTTTTCATACCTTTAAACACATTTAAAGGCAAAAACATGGCACCACTTATTCTCGTGTCCAACAAAACATTCCTTTTTTGGGGATAAACAAAAAAATAACCAAAAGTTGTAATGTAATGATGGAAAAAAAAAACATAAATAAAAGAAAATTAAAACCCCCCCCCCCAAAAAAAAATCAAAAAAAAAATTTGATCTTTAGACATATGAATCGATTTTTAGGAATTAATATGAGAATCGATTTAGAATTGGGAAATCGATTTTTGGCCAAGTGCTGATGGTTGTGGCAGGATTAGAGGATGTATACGTACTTGTGGGTCTGGATTAGAAATGCCCTTGAAGGTCCTCTTCTCAACAGTTTGATCAGTAAGAGTGATCTCAATCTGAGCCTGCAGGCTTTTGCCCACTAATACCCCCTTTTCCACTACACCTGTTCCAGGGCTGGCACTGGACCGGTGCTGGTGCTGGTTGACAACTCGTTTAAATTGCGAACCAGCTGAGAACCGGTTTGTTTTTTCATAGCTCGGTTGCTTAGGGGAGCAACGTCATTACGTCTCTGCGTTGGTGTAGGCGTGAAAGTTGAAGCAACAACAATGTATTTTTCTCGAATATGGACTGTCTGCGTAGCACCCTCCGTGGACCACGTCTCTAATGGAGCTTTTCCACTAGTACCTTCTCGGCTCAACTCGGCCAAGTTTCTTTTCCATAACAATTCAGCACCTGGAGCAGAAGTAGGAGGTTGGAGTGAAGCTGCTGTGACGTATTTGATTGTGTATCTAAACCAGTGGTTCCCAACCTTTTCCAACTTGGGGACCACTTTTACGTCTCAAAAATGTTCGTGACCCACCTCCAAACTTTTTAATTCCCCCTGTTGCTAGCCAGCTATCCATCTTTATACTCCAGTTTCAGGTATCAGCATCAAACGTAAATAAGTCAAGTGCAATGCAGTCCCGCTGCAAACCGATAACAACAAAAGTTCCTATCGCTCATTTGCTTGTCACATGTCTAATACTTGAAGGAAAACAAAACGAAATAATGAAAATAATATTTAAACATTTTTAATATAATTTTAAACATAACTTAGTTTTAACATTTAAAACATTATTCTGTATATTTTTATATAATTATATCCCCCCCCCCACCAAAAATCATACTTTTTTGGAAATGATTTGGCGGCCCACTTGCAATACCTTCGCGGCCCACCAGGGGGCCGCAGCCCACAGGTTGGGAATCACTGATCTAAACGACAGAAAAAGACGACACTAAAGATGTAGAACCTGGAGGAGATGATATATGTGCTGCTGGGTCTGTGGGTGTGAGTGACGCTTCAAGTGGCGACACTTTTTTGTTTGTTTGTCTCGGCGCTGCTAAAAAGTCAGCTGGAGCCGTGAGCAGCTATGAAGAGACAGAGCTCCTGATTGATCTGGTCGTTCCTTATCACCCGTCTAGATCCCTTTTTTATTCTCTCCTCAGCCACCAGGTTTATGAACATCTGCACCTCAGAGTTGGATCACCAAACAGAATTTTGCGCTGCCATTGGTTGAATAAAATGAACAAGAATCCGTCAGAGTCTCTTTCACTGATTTCCTCCTCCTGACTCAGACGTCTGACTCCAACCCCGACCAATCGGTGGCCTGTAGTGTGATGATGTCAGATACAGCCGACTCAGCAGCTTAGAACCTCGGCAGAATAGATACAGAAAAGTATCCACTCGGCACGTTAGACCCCTAGTGAGAAAGCTCAAAACCGAGGCCAGTTGAGTCGGGCTGAGTAGGTTCTAGTGGAAAAGAGCCATAAAAGACAGGTTGTCTCCTCCTCAGACCACTGCTGCTTTGCTGTATCCATATTAATTTGTCGCTTATTTGAAAATGACTCCGTCTCCCAGTCTATTTCCGCTGGTCTTAACAACCTCTGTTTATGTAAGCGGTTCTTTACTCCAGGCCAGCAAAGAGTTGCTGCTACCTTGGAACCATTTTTTCTGGCCCGGAGCCAGTTCTTTGTCAGTAGGAACAGAAAGTCCGGTTCCACACTCAGCACTGGCCCAGAACCCGACCTGGAACCGGTTCTGTGGAAAAGGGGTATAAATGTTGCTTATACATTTAGATACATCTAGAAATGATACAATAAATTTAGCATTCATATCGCAGTTTGCACTGATTGATGTCTTGGCCTCTGGCAGGAGGGTTCCCCCTTATGATCCAGGTCCTGGTCCAGGTTTCTTCTCCCCTTATGATCCAGGTCCTGGTCCAGGTTTCTTCCTCCTAAAGGGAGTTTTTCTTGCCACCGTTTGGCTTAAGGTTTTTCTCCCACTAGGGGAGTTTTTACCTGCCAGTGTTTATGTTATGTTTATGTAATAATTGCTTGGGGGTTTATGTTCTGGTCTCTGGTAAGATCCTAGAGACAACTTCTGTTGTAATAGACGCTATATAAATAAAATTGAATTTAATGTGGACCTAGGTGTAGCGTTCACGTATGCAACAGCCTCTTTGTTGAGTTTCCACTGATTGATGATCTGCATGTTTCGATTCTGCTCATCACTGTATTTGCAGGTAAAGCTGGACAGCTGATCGACAGAGGGGACAACACGTATGGAGGCAAGTTTGTGGTCAATCCCAGTGGGGGTCTCATCTCTAAAGGACATCCTCTCGGTGCCACAGGTATGCAGAACTGCAGGCTCTGGAGTCAGAGGGCCAAATGTTTATCCCCAACTTAAGTTAATAACACCACAATGTCACACTAAGAGTAGTAGATGTTGTTTCTGGAGCATCTGACCTCAATCATTTCGCTCCAGTGTGCTCACTTCTGAGCCCAGTGTGTCCATGGTGAATAGAAATCACTGGCCCACCGTTCAACATAGCAGGTAGATGAAGAGCAGGACCTGAGCGGGAGTGGATAAAGGTCAATGTGATTTATTCAGCAGTTTTTTTTTTCTTCCTTTCATATCTGGCAGGCTTGAAGTTCCTTTTGGTTCAATAAATGTATTCAAATATTGTCTGAAGTGGGGAAGAAGGAGTGGGCAGATAGATAGAGACTAAGGTTAAATGCCGTTAAGAATCTAAGCGTGAACGCAACCTTTTACATACAGTATTTGAAATGAAATATACTTGTTTGTTATTATACGAGCTGAACCAGCTGCGTAAATGTTAAACCACACATGCGTGCTGCAGATACACTGCAAAAACTCAAAATCTTACCAGGAATATTTCTTATTTCTAGTTAAAATGTCTCATTTTTAGTCAAAGAAATCTCCTTTACATTTAAAACAAAAGTCATTACCAGAAAAATTACTTATTTGACAATTTTCACCTGTTTCAAGTACATTTTCACTTGAAATAAGTAGAAAAATGTATCTATCAAAAAAAATCTTGTTCCACTGGCAGATTTTTCTACTTATTTTAAGTGAAAATCTACTTGAAACAGGTGAAAATTTATGTTTTTTTCCATGATACCTGTTTTAAGTGTAATCAGATTTTTGTTTGACTAAAAATGAGACATTTTAACTAGAAATAAGACAAATATTCTTGTTAAGATTTTGAGTTTTTGCGGTGTATGACCTTAGATGTGGATCTAACAGTTGTAATATGCTGTGAGTATTTCCCATCGCACTGTGATGTCACCGCAAGAGTCAATCCCACCGTCAAACTTGTGGCTCATCTTTTATTTATTCATTTTACTTTGCAAACAATAACATATCTGGCTTTACTTTATAAATTCATTGTTGCATTAAACGGATTCAAACGTTGGCAGTCCCCCCCCCCCTCCACTAGGTGGCATTTGTCTCATACTCATTGACGCTGGCGTTGGTTGGACCGAAGTAAAAATAATCCAAAGCCTTCATGCGAGGGCAGCTGGCTGTTGAGTCTCCTGTAATCTCTTCATGTTTTAAATCACCGAAGACAAGCAAACAGTGCAGCTGGCTCAGCCGGCTCCACCGCCAGGACTCAGCCGTCTTCTCACACACCAGAAGTCATCGCAGCGTTTGCTTGGGCGTGGTGTAGACTCGGACATGTACACGCTCCAGTTAACAACACGCAACAGGGCCACGTTTGTGGTGCCAGACACGGGTTTGCTCCTGGGGTTCTCTGATTCAACTATATACGTCACCCTGCTCCTGTGGCCGGCTTTAACTTCTTCTTTTTTTTTTTGTCTGCATACATATTAATGGTTAATACCAAGTTGGTAAAAACCTAAAGCATATATATGCATTTTAATATATAATCAATTTAATATATAATATAAAACATGTATATAATAAATATATATATTTTTTTAATATATAAATACATATATACAATTTTTTTTTATAATTAATATAAACATGTGAGGGGGGGTTGTATTGATACAGCAAATGAATTCAAATCAAACTTTATTTACATAGCACTTAGCCACCAACCATAATCTCTTTCAATGATAAAACCCGATCAAAGATTAAAATGGGTACAAAAATCAGTTAGGGAACATTATCACAGGGAGCTGTCACAGGGAGGGTCCGGAGGTCCTCACCCTCATTTAACATATATATAACATGAAAATATATATATATAATAAAAAACATTTAAATATATAAATACGTGTGTGTGTGTGTGTGTGTGTGTGTGTGTGTGTGTGTGTGTGTGTGTGTGTGTGTGTGTGTGTGTGTGTGTGTGTGTGTGTGTGTGTGTGTGTGTGTGTGTGTGTGTGTGTGTGTGTGTGTGTGTGTGTGTGTGTGTGTGTGTGTGTGTGTGTGTGTGTGTGTGTGTGTGTGTGTGTGTGTGTGTGTGTGTGTGTGTGTGTGTGTGTGTGTGTGTGTGTGTGTGTGTGTGTGTAATGTAATATAAACATATGTGAGGGGGGTTGGGGGAGCATCCGCTGCTAGACTGAAATGAGAGAAACACAGGGAAACGTACAACGGGCACACAAGCCTTTGAAATTTGCAAGAAAGAAAACAAACAAACAGACACAAGAACAGGCGGAGACACAAACAGCAACCATTCCAGGTCTCTGAGACTGAGGCCACGTTTACACATAGCCGGGTATTTACAAAAACAGATATTTCCCCCTCTACGTTTTGAAAAATACCCTTGTTTACACAAACTCGCATAAATATCTGTTAAGGTGCTATGAGCAGCCAAACCTAGAGGGGGCAGTGTAACGAGAAGATAAAGTCATGCTAGCCAATCAGAATCCTGGAAAAAACATCAACAAATGACACGTGTGAAGCCTGAATAATATGGTTCTGCGTTAAATCGACGGCTTAGCCTACGTACGGTGCGCGTCGCCGCGTAACCTACGCCGTAGCTCTGCGTTGGTGTAACGCGGAACCATAAATCAGCCTTGACTGCCAGTTACTTCCAAGATCAACGAGAGTCTTTCGTTTGGAGTGACAGAGAAGTGGAGTTACTTTTAAGTGTGACTTTAGAATATAAAACAGGTAAAATACAAGAAAATATTGACGGTGGCCAAACTAATTGTAAACACAGGTCGCACAAATGATGCTGGTGACGTTTCTGTTGCATAATGTGACGTTCTGAAGCCAAAATCTCCGTTTCCCTCCGTTTACAAACCTGAAGACAGAGTTTTTGCAAATCTCCACTTTGGCCGGAGTTTTCAGAAATGATGGTTTTTGGTGACTTTGAGCTTCGTTTTCGTGTAAACGAACGGCCAAAACGCATGAAAACACCACCGTTTTTGCTACGTGGAAACGGGGCCTGAATCCAGACTAGGCTACTGAGATTATCTGTCCCCCAAAGTTAGTATGTGGGTGAGTGAGCAGGTGTGTGTGTCTGTGTAACTGTGTGTGTGTAAAATGAAAACTTTACCTGAACTGCAACTACAGTGGAGGAGGGAGGGAACAACCACGCCACCCGACAAGGCTTTAACTTCTTAAGAGTTGTCACAGGCCCCACGCTGTAGAATTTCATTAAAACATTTCCTGTTGTTTAACAAAAGGCATGGATTCTTTGCTTTTCATGATTTCTTTATGCATGACTGCCTTCTTCCTTTTATAGTAAGTTGGAAGACCTTGACTAAATCTATTCATTTACTTTCATACCTTTTTTTTTTTTAAAAAAAGAAAAGAGTTTTCTATTGATTGAAGGAGGCTCCGATGCTTTGAAAAGGAGGAATGTGAAAAATTGACTATATTCAATTCAATTTTATTTCTATAGCATCTATTACAACAGAAGTTCTCTCTAGGATCTTTCCAGAGACCAGAATATAAACCCCCGAACAATTATTACATAAACATAACACGAACAATGGCAGGTAAAAACTCCCCTAGTGGGAGAAAGGAATAGTTGATGAAATAGAGTCCGGTCCGCGGGGGAAACCCACATCCGTCTCTGTCCCAGTAGGTCAGGGCTGCTCCGATAGCACCAGAGTTACCCACACAAAAGCAAACCACCTGCTTGTAATGTTTTAACGGGTGAGTTTATAACTGCTAGTTTCACAGGCTCCTTATTTAAATGATGAGCTCAGTGGACCCATCAGTAACGTTTTCTAATTGGCATTTAGACAAACAAATACGCACGAAAAAGATCAGACAAGTGCTGCGGAATGTTAAAGAGGCAACAAGCCCCTTATCGGCAAGTCCTTTAGCTCATTGGGATAATGGAGAAACACAGAAGCTCATTAAGAAGATGAGATCAAATACTTAGCACATGAGCGGCCGCTGGTGAGACTGGGGTCGGATAAAGCAGCACGAATAAAGGGCTAGGGGGAAAAGTTTCAAGTTTTTGTTTAATTAAAGAAACTGGAATTTAAAGCAGCACTACGTAACTTTTCCACCTTAATATCATATTTCCAGAGTCATTGTGATGGTACATCAACTTCCAACAGGTTTAATGAACCTCTGTCATGGTCTGAGGGGTCTGTATCACCTTCACTGGCACTATGTAACTTTGAGGAGCATGGTAGGAACCCTGCCACACTAAAAAACTACAAATCGTTACGACTTTGACTGCTTTACGGCATACGTCACTTCCCCCTCCTTCCCGATTCGTAGTAGAGACGAAAATGGGCGGGGCTTGGAGCGCAGCTCCGCAGAAGCTGCTAACCCGTTGCTGTGTTGTGGCTGCAGCAGCTCCACACACAACAGACGTGGGGAAAAGATCGCTAATGGTTTAACTTTTCACCGCTTTCCTGCTTGGAGGAAGAACCACGCAGGCCAAGTATCTGAGATAAGAGTCGCCGCTCGGTTGGATCGCGGCTGTAACGACCAAACATAACCTTTCACAGTTTCCCACGAACAAACACTCACACAGACCGGGTCGGATCAAAACACAGGTTTTATTCCCCACTTCTCCAGCCAAACGCAGTTGCTGGCCAGCTCTCTGCGGTGTGATTAACCCCAATCTTCAGATAAAACTAGTTTGAGGAAAAAATATTAACTCTTATTTGTAGCTGCAGAGGAAAAAAATAATCTCACGAGGAAAACAAAAATATTGCTCACGCCTCGGAGCCTCTTCAGCATAATATAGCAGTCAAAAAAGAGAATTAAGAGTGATACAAAACATGTACTGTATGTTGTACTATTATACAAATTTATTGAAACACATGGCGAGTCAAACATTTACCAAAGCAGCTGCCAAACACTCCTAAACGAGTTAGTAAGACGTGGGTTGTGCAGAACTGCGGCAGTAAATCCTCATCGGAGCTCCACTCTTTGATAGGGATTTCATATGAACCCAAACCGTTAATAATCATTATTTTCTCCATATACCGCTCCCTGGCTTCCTTGTTTAAGGTATCCCAGTAAATTCCAGTTCCTTTCCAGCAGTTTAACATCTTTTTTTTTGCGTTCCGTCTGTTCACTTGGTGAAACAGAAAAGTAGTTTTGAAAGTCCGTCCCGTCTTCATTCACTATCAAAACAAATGCACGCAACGGGGACAGGATCTTTCCGGCAGTACGCGCTGGTGCTCATGGGAAACGTACTGTTCTTTCTGGTAAAGCACTACCGCTTTTGTCCAAAGGAGACGCCAAACTCAACAAAAGCTGAAAGTTACGTTGTGCTGCTTTAAATTGACTTAAATGTTTCTCCTTATATCTACAAACTGTTTGAATTTATTGTGAAATTACAGCGACAAGGTGCAACTTGCTCTAAGTTAGCGTTCAGGTGAGAAGCTGCTTTCCCACCTGTCGTTAAGGATGCCCTTTATTGTTTGTTTTTTTCTGTCAAACACTGTAAAACTTTGTAGCTGCAGTGATTCATTTAAAAAAAAAAAACGTTCCGGTGTTGACCGTTGCAGCTCCCTCTGCACGGCATGTTCTGCACTATTTTAGACGCACATCGAACTGAATATTTCAGTTAAATTGAACTAATTTGTGGGAAATCATATTGCAGCAGAAACTGAAAATAGATAGATAAATAAAAGGGGGAAATAAACTGTTGAAAAGTAACAGGGAGGCAGGGTTGAATTTTCTAGGCATATCGTGACTTTTATTACTTTATACTATCTATTTTCACAGTTGTGATAAATGTTAATAATTCAGGGTTCTCTTTTTGGCTTTTTTCTGAAGTTTGAACATGTGATTCATTTCTGTACATCAAAGGAGGTTTTGGGGCCCAGATGAAACTAGGAGATGTAACTTAGTTGAGAAGAAGATAAAAAAGCTTTGTTTTTTTCAAACAACTTCACATCAATCTAAAACAAATATCATGTCACTTTTGTGTTTTACAGCTTCTTTGTTCCTGTTTTGTGTGTCGCACAACCACTTTCTAGGCTCTGGAACTTTTAAGAGAAACATTTTCCTTCACCCTGTATGTCAAAGTGTCAATGCATCCACAGTTTATGACCCGATAACCCCAGCTGACCAAGGGAGAGCTTTTTTGGTGAATGACGGCTGCCCTTTGTGATGCTTCTCTCAGTCCGGTCTGGTCCACACATGCAGACTGACTTGTCTCCCGTCCTGCAGGGCTGGCCCAGTGTGCAGAGCTGTGCTGGCAGCTGCGAGGGCAGGCAGGCCGGAGGCAGGTCCCGGGGGCCAGGGTGGCCCTGCAGCACAACATCGGCCTGGGGGGAGCGGTGGTCGTCACGCTTTACAAGACTGGGTTCCCGCAGGAAGCCAGGTGACTGGGATTTAAATGTTCATTATGATTGTGTGTGTGTGTGTGTGTGTGTGTGTGTGTGTGTGTGTGTGTGTGTGTGTGTGTGTGTGTGTGTGTGTGTGTGTGTGTGTGTGTGTGTGACATCGGACGTGTGTTGATGTGCACTTTGTTCTAAGACTAGGTTCACACTGCAGTTCCCAAGTGACTCTAATCCGATTTTTTGCTCATATGTGACTCAGATCTGATTTGTTTATGACAGTGTGAACAGCACAAGTAACATGGAATCTGATCTTTTCAAATCAGATTCAGGTCGCTTCCATATGTGGTTCTAAATCGGATACAGGTCTGATGTTTTGCAAAGCGACCTCAGTGTGAACATTCAGGTCGGAATTAATGCGACTTTGACGTCACTTGAGAGCGACCGTTGTCATAATACTGAGCTGGCGGGGGCGGGAGTCACTCGGAAGCGATCGGAAAAGGTCAAGACAAACATGGAGAATAGCGGCGACGGAGCTAATCAGTGGAGGGACAGTGAGGTCTTGGACCTTATAAGTATTTGGGGGACACTACTATACAAGCTAAATTAGAGGGGTCTTATCGTAACCGGTCCGTATTGGAGAGTCCGCATCCACACACACCTCTCTACAGACGAGGCAGCCATCGCTCCACAAAAAGCCATTATTAAAAATGCAGCTTTCTTTCTCCTCCTTCTCCTCTTCATTAACACTTGCTCACAGTTTCGTCGGCTTCCACCACACAACAACTTCAAAATAAACCCATGTACGCTCACTTCTGTTGCCTCCATGTTTACCGGCGTATGACGCCGTGCTGTGTGTGACGTCTTTGTTATTGTTCCTCTGTGCATGCGGGTCAGTTCAGGGCCGCGATGCGTTCACACTCAAGTCTGATATAGGACACATTTTAAAAGATCATGTGAACAGCCACACAAAAAAATCAGATATGGGAAAAAATCTGAATTGAGCATTAAGGCCTGCAGTGTGAACATAGTCATAGTTGAAATGAAATAAACATACTCTAAAGCCGAAATCTGGAAATATAGAATGAGGTCACCCAGAATGTCACCCAGAATGTCACCCGTGACGCTGCAGACACCGAGGGTCATGTCATCACCGTGGACAACGCTATGAAATCACGGCGCATTAGAAATCATTCACACATTGACAAATACATTCATCCGCATCATCAATCTACAAGACAAATTCAAAAGTTACACAAAGCTGGTAATACAAAGACTATTTTTTAAAGTTGCAATGAAACTGCGCATGGAGACACTCTCACCACTCAGATTTGATGTTGGGACTTCATGAAGGCCTACAAGCCTTTGTTTTATTCCCGCCCACTTGAAATCAAACCGTGATTGGTGGATTTGCCCATAGCCTGACCAATGAATGAGCAGCTAACCGGGCCCTAATAGGGACAGAACATTCTGATTGGATAACAGGTTTTCAGGACATGAACTTGACAGTAAACTTAATTTTAGAACATAGATGAGAGAAAATCTGTTAAATATATTGTATTAAATTAAATGAGATAGAAATAAAAAAAAAATGTTTTTTTTATTCAATACTTTATTATTATTATTATTATTATTATTATTATTATTATTATTATTATTACATTTATTATTATTTCTTACTTTTTTTAGGCCTTCTCTGAAGGCGTAGAAGGCCCTGCAGGTTCCCCACTGTGTTTTTATTATTTATTTTAGTACGGGGTTGGCCCCGTGACACCGAGGGATCCACACTAAGGTGTGACACTGCCGTGACCAAACCGGCAGCAGAAGGTTTTCATTGAGTTTTTTTTTTTTTTTAATTTATTTATTTGGAAAGAACAGGTAGATAAAACGGTACAGAAATATTCAAGTAAATGAAAATGAATGTCCTTCCAGTTTTGTTTCTTTGACATCAAGGTATACTGGTCCAAGAGTAATATAATCATAGTTTGCAGGTTCGTCCTCCTTTGAGCTTTAAAGAGCCCAGTTTCACAGACAACTAAAGTTTCACAGCACTGGTGGAGGCAGAACAGCAATGGCAGGTGAATCCTACTCCTTAGAACCGCTTCAGAACAATGTCTTGAATAAGCAGAGCCGGCTAGGGCTCCACATTCACTTGGATAGGACTCTGATACAATACTTAGTTAACTTAGTTTAACTGTTTACATGAACTATGAACAGAAACCAGGGGTCACCTGCCGCTGCTGTTGTGGAATTAATCATAAAACCCAGTCAAAGGTTAAATCAACGAATTACAACACAATAGTACCAGTGAAATCAAATAAAATCTGCTCGCATGGGGGCGGTTTTCATTCATTACTCAGGTAAAAGTATAGATACTAGAGTTTAAAAATACTCCTGAAGAAGTTGAAGTATCAACTCAAGTTTTTTACTCAAGTAAGACTATAAAAGTACTGGTTTCAAAACTACTTAAAGTATAAAAGTAAAAGTAATGTAAGGGGAAAAAAACCATTAAGGACAAAAGCCATTGAAAATGAATGCGTCTTAGTATAATGCAAATATATTAAAGAACCATATATGTGTACTATTGAGCATTAACATGTGTTTCAGAGAGCAGGAGATATGATGACTAGTTGCCTATAAGTATTGTAATGGTGCAAAAAGTCAAACTTCAGAGGCATGTTATCATTTATCCTAACCTTTATTGGAATGTACATCCAAGTTTAGTTGCAGGAATCTGAGGGAACGGATGTAAGAACAAAACTGGACAAGAACATCTGAA
The DNA here is from genome assembly GCF_033807715.1 of Cololabis saira. Taxonomy (NCBI): domain Eukaryota; kingdom Metazoa; phylum Chordata; class Actinopteri; order Beloniformes; family Belonidae; genus Cololabis; species Cololabis saira. The sequence goes on along the minus strand of NC_084596.1, from coordinate 41,718,954 downwards.
ACAACCACAACCAAATTCACTCTATCCGGATGGAGCAATTTAACTGGATAGTTTTTATTTAAAGCAGCACAACGTAACTTTCAGCTTTTCTGAGTTTGGCGGCATCTTGTGGACAAAAGCGGTAGTGCTTTACCAGAAAGAACACTACGTTTCCCATGAGCACCAGCGCATACTGCCGGAAAACTCCTGTCCCGTCGCGTGCATTTGTTTTGATGAGAGGAGACGGGACGCTTTTCTATTTCACCAAGTGAACAGAAGGAACGCAAAAAAAAGATGTTAAACTGCTGGAAAGGAACTGGAATTTACCGGGATACCTTAAACAAGGAAGCCAGGGAGCAGTATATGGAGAAAATAATGATTATTAACGGTTTGGATCCATATGAAATCCCTAAGAGATCCCTGAATCCCTGAAGAGCCATGTGTTTCAATAAATTTGTATAATAGTACAACATACAGTACATGTTTTGTATCCCTTACTTCTCTTTTCTTTTTTTTGACTGCTATATTATGTTGAAGAGGCGTGAGCAATATTCTTGTTTTCCTCGTGAGATTATTTTTTTCCTCTGCAGCAACAAATAGAGTTAATATTTTTTCCTCAACAAACTAGTTTTATCTGAAGATTGGGGTTCATTGCACCGCAGAGAGCTGGCCAGCAACTGCGTTTAGCTGGAGAAGTGGGGAATAAAACCTGTGTTTTGATCCGACGCCCGTCTGTGTGAGTGTTTGTGGTTTAAGGCTGTTTATGGTTCTGTGTTAAATCGACGCAGAGCCTACGGCGTAGGGTACGCGGCGACACCCACCGTACGTTACGCGGCGACACGCACCGTACATTGCGCGTCGCCACGTACCCTACGCCGTAGGTCTGCGTCGATTTAACGCAGAACCATAAATCAGGCTTTACTGTGTGTTTGGTCGTTACAGCCGCGATCCAAAGCGAGCCGACGGCTCTTTCACTCTTTTACTTTGTTATATCAGATACTTGGCCTGCGTGGTTCTGCCTCCGAGCAGGAAACCGTTGAAAAGTTAAACCATTAGGGTCTTTTCCCCACGTCTGTTGTGTGGAGCTGCTGCAGCCACAACGCAGCAACAGCTTCTGCGGAGCTCTGTGCTCCAAGCCCCGCCCATTTTCGTCTCGACTGCGAATCAGGAAGGAGGGGGAAGTGACGTATGCCGTAAAGCAGTCAAAGTCGTAACGATTTGTAGTTTTTTAGTGTGGCAGGGTTCCTACCATGCTCCTCAAAGTTACATAGTGCCAGTGAAGGTGATACAGACCCCTCAGACCATGACAGAGGTTCATTAAACCTGTTGGAAGTTGATGTACCATCACAATGATGATGATGAAATATTAGATTAAGGTGGAAAAGTTACGTAGTGTCGCTTTAAAGGCTGAAATGAAATAGAGTAACGAGGCTGTTTTTAAAATGTAAGGAGTAAAAAGTACAGATAGTTGCGTGAAAATGTAAGGAGTAAAAGTAAAAAGTCGTCTGAAAAATAATTACTTCAGTGAAGTATAGATAACCAAAATTTCTACTTAAGTAAGGTAACAAAGTATTTGTACTTTGTTACTTGACACCTCTGGTTGCGATCTCGGCAAAAGAAAAGACGCCAGCGCCATCGGAGCCAGAACTGCAGGTCGCGTACTCTCTTCTCATCACCTGCGGCTCAACATCTCCCCCTAGAGTCGCTAATCAGTAACTACAACAACAATGAAGTATCGGTACGTGGTATCGGAGAATTTTTGTGAGTACGAGTATATGAGAGCAGTATCGGTATCGGGGCATCCCTAATCATCACATCGCCCACCCCTACCTGGAAGATGATTTAACTTGATGTTGGCGCTGCGGCCCAACAGACCCATGTTTGAACTGGGCTGTGGTGGTGATTTCTCCTCCTCTTTTCCTCGTCCTCCCCAGGTCCAGCATACGTGCAGTCAGTACGGGCTCAGGCAGCGGCCTGGAGGCGTTCAAGGTTTACCCCATCTTCAGGGAGATTGAAAAACAACTGCAGCAGGTAAACGCTTTGCTGTCGGCTGCATCTCTTCTTAGAAATAGTCATTTTGGCTGTGATCTGATTTTAAATATATACTTAAATCCAGCTAAATCAACTTACCTGATGTGTCTTTGTTCTCTCTCCTTCCCTTCATTCTTAGTAGCAGGCTGTGTAGGTGTAAACACTAGCGTCTAAAGTGAGAGCGTCCCTGCTACAAGCCTTTGCTGTGACGTGTTTGTGTTGTTTTTGTTTTCTCTCTTCCAGGTTTTCCAGACCCTGATTAAATATTAGGTTATTTTGATTGGGTTTTTGTTGGGACATGTGTTTTTCTGTCTCTGTGAATCTTAGACTAACATACTTCACTAAAGGAGGTTTTGAAAACCCTCTCCATCGTTGTGGAGTCAGGAGGAGTTTAACTCACGCACACTGCAAAAACTCAAAATCTTACCAGGAATATTTGTCTTATTTCTAGATAAAATGTCTCAAGTAAATTTTCACTTGAAATAAGTAGAAAAATCTGCCAGTGGGACAAGATTTATCTTCTCATTACAAGCAAAAAAATCTTGTTCCACTGGCAGATTTTTCTACTTATTTTAAGTGAAAATCTACTTGAAACAGGTGAAAATTGTAGTTTTTTCCAGTGATGAGTCTTGTTTTAAGTTCAATGAATTTTTTTTGACTAAAAATGAGACATTTTAACTAGAAATAATACAAATATTCTTGTTAAGATTTTGAGTTTTTGCAGTGCACACACTGCTTCTGCGTCTTGGCTTGTATTGAATATGTAAATATTGTTATCTAAGTTGAATCTGATTACTTTTGGAGTAGTAAGGGCCAAATAACTTCAATCATGATGCATCAAACCTCAGAGTTGAAAGGCTTGTCGTTTGTTTTTTTCTTTTTTTTCGTTAAATGAACTAACCAGACCGTAACATGTCAGTCCCTGTACTACTGCTGTGTTTGTTAATGCATTAATATAATGAAGAATACAGATATTAAAATCATGTGTAAGTATTGATTTTGATTTTAGTTTCTGCACATCAGGCTGACTTGGTAATTGATGGTAACTCTGCAGTGCACGACCTGTTTCTGCCTCTGCACCCGCTGCACTGATGGAGTTCAACCTTGCTCTCTCCTTTTTCTGTGCAGGAGGGAGAGCAGCTTGTGAAGAAGATCGGGGGCGTGTTTGCTTTTAATGTGAAGGACGGTCCTGATGGGAAGGAGGCCATCTGGGTCGTGGATGTGAAGAATGGCAAAGGCTCCGTCCTGAACGGCCCAGGTGTGTATCGGGCCGGGAATGTGGACTAGTGTGGTATAATCACAGGTTTTGTTGTCAGCAGTGGAGACACATAGCTGATTGACATCTCATCTTCTTCTGTTTCTTGGAGACTCAACAATGAAATGACCTCCGACTAGATGTCATGGTTCAGCCCTGCTGGGTTTCATTTCAGCTGGAGTTATCTTGGGGGTTATAGTTTTTTTTTTTTTGTAATTCAAAGTTTTTATTATTCTTTCACTATTACAACACACAAAACGAACATCAAACACAACAGACATCATGGAGGTCAAAAATGGTAAAAAAAAAAAAAATGAATAGAAGAAAAAAAAAAAGTAAATTTGAAAAATCTAAAAATAAATTAACTAAAATTAAGACAGGCAGGTAAGTAAGTCCAATTAACACATCTGTCTACCAAAAGTATTACATTTTTCTTTTACCATATCATTTTTACAGTTTAATCTTCCCAGCATCTTCTCACACGCCACTGTCTCCATCATCTGTGTTTTCCACATACTCAGTGTGGGGGCTTGTGGTTCCCTCCAACACCTCAGAATAGTCCGTGCACACGTTATTAGGCCAGTTTTTAATATTCTAAAACAATATTTGTCCAACAGAGGTACCACCGTTCTGTCTCCAAGGAGACATAGTCTTGGCGATCTGGGAAGTTCACAATTTAATGATTTACTCATACATTCTATAACTTTTTCCCATAAGGGGAGGATCTTTGAGCATTCCCATAATGCATGCATAAAGGTGCCCCTTTCTACCCCACACTTCCAGCATAGATCATTATTAATTAATCCCATTCTGTTAAGTCTTGATCTTGGGGGTTATAGTTGAGATATTCTGGGTTCAGATGATGAGACTTCCCTCTCTGGGTTGGTGTATGTGATGGCTGCGTTTTTACCGGTTAAGGTCGAGGCCAAAGGTTACGTAGCACATTTAGAAACAACACGTTGTTGACCAAAACTGTTTATTAAATCCCAATTTGTTTCAGGGAGCTGGTGAATGTGTGCTGTTGTTTATATGTTGTGGACTGGTTTAATAGTCAGAGGTAGCAGTGTGGTCCATGTGTTTTTGATGAGAAGCTTCCCACAGCGAGTTTAGAGCAGCAGCCCGACGAGGCTGATCATGAAGGAAGTAATTTTTATTTATATAGCACCTTTCACAGACAACTGAATGTAACAAGGTGCTTCACCAAAAAATAAAACATCAATAATAACACGAATTAAAGCTGCAGGTTCAGGCTGCAGTGGAAGCTTGTATGACTTGCATGTAGATTCTTCAGGCCTGGACATACAACAGAAAGTAGGAACTATCAGATATCGACCAATCAGAAGAAGGGGGGTGCGCTTTTTGGAGTCTAGTGTCGCCACCGTAACGCTTTTGACTGAGAAAAGTAATGCGCGTAGTCACACGATGGAGACACATTTTGATGTATAACACATCTGGGTGCACGTTACGGTTCGGGCCGTATTAACGGCAGAAGAAATGGCATAAATTGCGCCAAAATTACACGATTAATTCAAAACGGCCGACTTCCTGTTGGGTTTCAGCCATGGCGCCAAGATATTATAAAACAACCTTCTCACTACTGCTGTTTCAAAGCTCAGAAAAACAGGTGGGTTTGAAGTTTGCTCTTAAAAGCATCGATGGAGTCCAGAGAATGTAGAGACAGCGGGTTTGTTCCAGGGCCTCGGTGCAACGGCCTGGAAGGAGAGATCTCCTCGCGTCTTAAAGCGGGTACGGGGGACCATGAGTAGACTCTTTTCACATGATCTCAGCCTCCCAGATGGAGTGTAGGGGCCGAGTAGGTCCTGGATGTAGGAGGGAGCATGACCATGCAGAGCTATAAAAGTCAGGATCAAGATTTTAAAGTTAAAATGAAAAGGGACGGGGAGCCAGTGAAGAGTTTTTGAACTTGGGGTGATGTAAGTCCTCCTATCAGAGCAGGTCAGCAGCCTTGCTGCAGAATTTTGGACTTGCTGAAGACGAAAGTTTGAGTGTTCTTCATTTTACAAGAAAAACTGTCCCTGAATACCACACGGCGAGAGGGACGTGGTCAGTGGCAGCTGGCTGGAGGGAGATCGCCAGGGAGCTGGAAGGTTCTGATAAGATAATAAGATATAATAATAATAATAATAAGAATCTTATTAGGGCTTAATTTGTGCCAGATCCTGCTGGTACCTAGGATCCGGCACCTCCTTTTATCCATATTCCCTCTGTGTTTTATTTCTCATTGAAGTTACTCATAGATCGCCTGTTTGTCTATTTCGGATACATTTAATCAGAAAAAAGAGAAGAGGGCCCTTTTCTCTGCGCTCTCTCCCTGATCTCCTGCGCTATGCGTCCCCGTCACCGTCTCCATCACCAGCGGTTTCCCAAATCCAACTCAGCTTGGATCATTTCTTGTGTCCTCTGCTTTTTCCCCACAGTAATGATCTGACATGCTGACATGTTTGCTGCATTTAACACCGCACGCCCCTCACTCACGCTGTTCGCTGTTTGATTGTGCCATCACACGCCGTTATTAATTGTTCTGTTTTTTCCCCACTTATTCCACCGAATAATAAGCTTGTTTTCTGGTTAGAAAGTACAAACGTAGACAGATTACAAGTAATCACCCATCTTTTACTTGTCTCTTTACTCTTTTAGGAGTTATTTTAAGAGTTTCTTTCAGGAGTGCACGGGCGGGTGCTGAATAAAGGCTGATTTATGGTTCCGCGTAAAATCGACGGCGTAGCCTACGGCGTAGGTTACGCGGCGCACACACCACCGTAGGGTCTGCGTTGGTGTAACGCGGACCATAAATCAGCCTTTTAAAGAGCGAGTTTCAGCTGTCAATCAAAAGAACGTGGGGGCCGATAACGCGTTCAGTGTGGACAGACCGCGTCCGATGCCACGCATCCGAAAGTGGAGCAGCCATCAGGACAGAGTTCATTTAAATTGATGAGGAATAATATAGAACCCAGTTCAGAAATCCACTGTGGTGTTGCGAGTTTTATTCAGTAGCCGGCGGTGAGCGGACCGAACGCAGCGCCTGACTGGGTTGGTGTGCTGACCCAGAGTGGCTCGACAACAGGACTTTTATACAGTAAGTTCAAAGCACAAAAGGCAGGAATAAACAAGCCAAGTGAGAGACGAAAAGCAATTTACAGTCGGATGTGATCTGTGGCCAAATGTCATTATCGGGCATTTGGCATGACTGTCACTGAGTTCTAAATTACCCCATAGGGTGTTCTCGTGGTTCAAGTCTGTGTTGAAGCTACTTCCAAGGTGTCGTCTCTGCAGGGGGTAGGAAGCTGGAACTTCACGTGACAAAGGTGTTGAGTCCAGTTGGAAGCCCTGCAGGGGGTAGGAAGCTGGAACTTCACGTGACAATGAGTCTCAACAAAATGTCTCTGTAAGGAACAGAAAATCCAAGTTTTGTCTGATTTTAAAAAGTTCATTTCATAAAAAGGACTTATTTGCAATTGAACAAGCATTCAATAGACAGCCGAGACAAAGGTGACGGTATTTGCCACGTGGTCTCCAGCTGGGTCGGGACGTCACATGTGGATTGTTGGTCAACAGGAGTCTGTGGAGAGCTGGAGTGCAACGCCTCGGTGATGACACTGAGATGGTTGAGACCTTGAAAATATTTGACCACAAATAAAGCTTACATTTATTTAAGTGGCCGATTATCGAATTCGATATTCATAATTTTATTAATAATCGATATCGGCCCCCCCCAAAAAAAATAAAAAAAAAATAATTTCGATTTTTTTTTTTTTTTTTTTTTTTAAGAAAAGCGGCTGCATAAAGTGCATATCTTATATTTACATTTTTGATGATTTAGCAGTGGCGGCCCGCCACTGCTAAATCATAGCCGCCACGCCTGAAATTTTTTTTCCCATTAAATTACAGGCTTTTCTCGCTCTCTCGTCTCGTCTCTCCTTCTCTGAGACATAAAACAAGCGCCCCTCCCACACATGTCAGTCACGTGCTGTCGTGTGTGCATTATCATTGGCCCCGACCAGCTGCAGGTGTCGGCGCTGCTGTCCGGCACCGCCGCTCGCTTTAACTTTTCCAAACTCGGCCTGTTTGCGCCATGAGCTCATCCGCGCGGTTGTTACGCGACTCTTTTCAAAGCAAACCGGTTTAGTAAAGACGGGAGGGGATGTTTTCTCCTCGCACGGCTCCGAAGAGCGGAGGAGCCGCTCAGTGCGACACGCGCAGCCCAGCATTTAGGCTGATTTATGGTTCCGCGTTACACCAACGCAGAGCTACGGCGTAAGCGCGCGTCGCCGCATACCCTACGCCGTATGTACGGCGTAGGTTCTGCGTCGTTTTAACGAGGAACCATAATTCAGGCTTTTCTCTTCCACAGCTGAGAAACGTCACCTAGTGTTGCTTAAATGTGGCCACATGAAATCATTCACTATCATCAAAACAAAGTCAAACAAGACGACATGGCGTCATATTTCTAACAATAAATGAAAGTGATGCAAAGTAAAGGAGGAGAGGATGAAACATTGCAGTCCCTGCACCTACAATTTAATATAAAGGTGCTCTAAGGGGCCCCTGCTGCTCAGAGCAGCTCATCCTGGTAAAACCTGGTAAAACCAGGTAAAACCTGGTAAAACCAGGACCAGAACATGCATTTTTGGACATTTACTCCACAATAAATAAATAAACAATAATATTATGAACCTGAGGGTTTGACTTGTGGTGTTCTTTGACTTATTGTTTACACTTTACACAGTTTGAGTTACAGTATGAAGATTCCTCTTATTTAAGTTCTCCCATGCAGCTTTGTTTTTATTTATCATTATTGAGGAATGCTGGTGTAAAGAAGAGGGATGGGGGGGGGGATTGCATCTGTGATTGCAATGTGATCATTTACTGAAATACTGCATTTTCTTTTTGTATTAAGAATGTTCTAGTTAAAGCAATAAATTGCTCACCATTCATTTAAATGAATTCTTGTATTGAAATTTGTTTTCTCCCAAAAAGGTAAAAAAGGGTAATAATCGTATCGGCTGATATCGGCTATCGGTCTTTTTGATTTCCCCCTAATCGGTGATCGAAATAATCGAAAAAAAGGCTGATCGGTCGGACACTAGCAGTAATTCTGTTTTTTAAATTTGAAATGATTTGGCTCCCGTTCTGCACATGAAAAGACAAAGGCTGCCAGAGTCTGACTTGCAAATCTTGAAATGATTTATGAGGATGAGTTTATAAGCTCCAAATCTTGTAGACTTGAATTTGAGCCCGCGGAGCGGAGGAAGGTTAAGACCAGGGAAACGGTGGATTAGTGACGTGGTAATGTTGTTGTGTATCATAGATACGCTGTCTTTATCTTCAGAGAGACCGCCGCTACGGCCTCTAAAGCTTACATTTATTTCTGAAAGAAACTGAAAAGCAGTCATTCTGTTTTTTTAAATTTGAAATAATTTCGTAGAAAAAACATAAAACGACTCAATTCCAGTTCTGGGAAAAAAAATCCCATTAACGGTCTTTTCTCCTGCTTGAAAGGATGAAAGCCCAGCACACGTCATGATGGACGTACGCACAAACATCATGGTCTTGAGTGTGCGTGGGAGTGTTTCCATTTTCTTTTTTCTTTTTTCTTTTGTCACCCCCTGCTTTTAAGCTATATATATTTCTGAGCTGACCACAGATGTTCCCCTGCAGCTCCTCTTGTACAGCTTGTTCTGAGAGCTTTTTGAAAAGCATTCAAATAGAAAGCTGACTTTATTCATTTGAGGCTGCATTTCAAAATAAGAATTTGTTCTTAAATTGCTTGCCTGGGTAAATAAAGGTTAAATAAATTCACAAGTAATAAAACATCCATATTAATTACACTCTGGAGCTTTAAGTTACAGCCTTGAAGAGCAAATTGCAGGTTAGGGTTTTTTCCAAAATTATACCTGACCTTATCTGAAAATGACTATGTGAGAAGTTAATGTAGGATTTAATATGTTTTACAAGACATAAGGGCACGTATTCAGAGGAAAAAGTGGCTGATTTTAGCAAAGCTCCTAAAAACGCTTTTTTTTTCGAACACAGCGTCATATGACGCAGCAGGAGGGAGACGTCTGCACAGCTGGCGTTGAAAGCCGGTTGAAAGCGCTGTAGGAAACAGTCATTTAAATACAAGAACCTCAATTTTTATCTAAAACTTAGACTGTTTTCTGGTAAAATAGCACTATATCTGGTACATTACTGTCTTTATTTCAACACTCGCTCATTTTCTCTTCCGTAACTTTCACTGTCACCAATCACCGATACATTTTCTGTCCGTTAGCCTCCGTTAGCATCTTAGCATGGCCGCTCCGGCTCCCACCGCTTCACCTCTTTCCTGCTCAGTGTGTGAAATGTTTAGTTATTCCTCTGCCTCCTTTAGTGAAGACGGTAAGTGCTTAAAGTGTAGCTTATTTGCAGGGCTGGAGGCGAGGCTCAGTCAGTTAGAGGTCCGGTTTGGCCAACTAAACCATAGTCCGAGAGCCTCCTCAGCTAACCAGGCTAAGCTAGCGGCGGACCGGCCCGTAGCAGCTGAGCGTAACCGCTCCCCTGCAGCTCCCGAGCAGCCGGCCAGGCAGGGCAGCTGGGTGACGGTTCGGAGGAAGGGTAGTCTTAAAGGGCTCACGGAACACCACCCGCTTCATTTGTCTAACCGTTTTTCCCCACTCAGCGACACATCTGTTGAGAAACAGACCCTGGTGATTGGAGACTCTATTGTGAGACATGTGAAGCCGACTCCAGAGACCTTAGTTAGGTGTATCCCGGGGGCCAGAGCGGGCGACATAGAAGCAAATTTGAAGCTACTGGCAAAGGGTAATCGTAAATATGGTAAAGTTATCATCAATGTCGGAGCTAATGACTCCCGTCTTCGCCAGTCGGAAGTAACCAGAATGAATATTGTCTCGGTGTGTAACTTCGCCAAGACCATGTCGGACTCTGTAGGTTTTTCTGGCCCCCTCCCCAATCTGACCAGCGATGACATGTTTAGTCGCATGCTCTCGCTCCGCCGCTGGTTGTCTCAGTGGTGTTCAGAAAACGACGTGGACTTTATTGACAACTGGGAGACATTCTGGGGAAAGCCCGGTCTGATTAGAAGGGACGGCATTCATCCCACCCGGGATGGTGCAGCTCTTATGTCTAGAAATCTGGCCAATGTTATTAGACACTCCCCCTGACAATGCAGGGTCCAGGCCAGGATGCAGAGCTGTAGTTTAACAGGGCTGGAGGCGAGGCTTAGTCAGTTAGAGGTGCCTAGCAAAATAGAAGTGGTTGCAGTTCCCCGCCCTCCAAAAGTTCACCAGGTGCAGCGTTATAGAGGCGTTAACCAAGATAACCTTGTAAAAATTAAAACCAATGTACATTTGGTACCAATTGCAGACCTAAAAATTAGATGCGGACTACTAAATATACGATCATTAAGCTCTAAGTCTCTGTTAGTAAATGATATAATTACAGAGAGCAGGAGTGATATTTTCTGCTTAACAGAAACATGGTTACAGGAGGAAGAGTATGTTAGTTTGAATGAATCAACTCCGCCCGGCTACTTTAATCATCACATTCCTAGAAGCACGGGCCGAGGCGGAGGAGTCGCAGCAATTTATAACTCCGGTCTCGAAACAAAAATTGAACCTAAGTGCAACTATAATACATTTGAAAGCCTCATGCTTGGTCTGAAATTTCCGAGCCGGAAATCAGAGAAGCCAGTTGTGTTAGTGGTAGTGTACCGGCCCCCTGCTGGTGCGTATCTGGAGTTTTTGTCTGAATTTTCAGATTTCCTTTCTGGATTATTGATCAGCACAGATAAATTCATCATAGTGGGTGATTTTAACATTCATATGGATGTTGAAAGCGATAATCTTAAATTAGCCTTCGATTCTCTTCTAGAATCAATGGGTATCTCACAAAAAGTGGATAAACCGACGCACTGTTTTAATCATACTCTCGATCTCGTTCTCACCTACGGTGTTGAAACTGATGGTCTGTTGGTGTCACCTGTAAACTCCCTTTTATCCGACCATTACTTAATAACGTTTGAATTTAATTTTGTTGATGTTGAAGTGCAAAATAGGAGGTATTATTTTAGCAGATGTTTGTCTGATGAAGTTATTGTTAAATTTAGGGAGGCCATTGCTTATCTTACGACAGTGCGAAATAGTGATGTAGTCGAGGCCAGTGACCTGGGTTCTACCTCTGCAGATGTTGATTTCCTTGCTAGTAACACTGCTGATTTGTTGCATTCAGCTTTAGATGAAGTTGCTCCTTTGAAAAGGAGGGTTTCTAGCCACAGGAGCTTAACTCCCTGGTACAATTCAGATATTCGCATGTTGAAACAAAGCGTGCGTAAAATGGAAAGGAAGTGGTACTCTTGTAGGTCTGTAGACTCTCATCGTGAATGGAGAGATATTCTAATAGTATATAAAAAAGCCATTCGCAAAGCCAGAACAGCTTATTATTCAACGTTGATAGAGGATAACAAAAGTAACCCACGTTTTCTGTTCAGCACTGTAGCCAGGCTGACAAAGAGTCACAACTCTGTTGAGCCGTGCATTCCTGCAGCTCTCAGTAGTGAGGACTTTATGGGCTTCTTCAACAGTAAAATCGCGAGAATTAGAGAAGAAATCAACCAGCCGGTTGTAGCTGTTTCTTCAGCTTTAGCGACTTCCCTAGGCTCTGACTTGTCTCTAGACTGTTTTGATCCTATAGACCTCCCTGAGCTGACTTCACTCGTTAATAGAGCTAAGTCAACCACATGTATGTTAGACCCCATCCCGACTCGACTATTCAAACATATTTTTTCTCTTATTGGTACGACAATACTGGACCAAATTAACTTATCCCTAAGTTTAGGATATGTACCACAGGTTTTCAAAGTCGCAGTAATTAAACCTTTACTTAAAAAACCTTCTCTTGACCCAGACACCTTAGCTAATTATAGACCAATTTCCAACCTTCCATTTGTGTCTAAAATTCTGGAAAAGGCAGTTTCAAGCCAGTTATGTGACTATTTGTATAGAAATGATCTGTTTGAAGTCTTTCAGTCAGGGTTCAGAATGCATCATAGCACAGAGACAGCACTTGTTCGAGTCACGAATGACCTCCTTATGGCCTCAGATAAGGGATTAGTGTCCATACTGGTTCTACTGGACCTCAGTGCTGCTTTTGACACTATAGATCATGGCATTTTACTGCACAGGTTAGAGCATGTTGTTGGGATTAAAGGGACAGCTCTATGTTGGTTTAAATCATACCTATCTGACAGGTTCCAGTTTGTTCATGTACATGAGGTTTCTTCAGAACAGTCAAGGGTCTGTTATGGTGTTCCGCAGGGTTCAGTGCTAGGGCCAATCTTGTTCAGTTTATACATGCAGCCGTTGGGAAGTATAATCCAGAATCACGGCATACAATTTCATTGTTATGCTGATGATACGCAGCTCTATTTGTCTATGAAGCCGGATGAAACAGAACCGTTAGTTAAACTTCAGGCATGTCTTAGGGACATCAAGGACTGGATGTCCAGAAATTTCCTGCTTCTAAATTCAGATAAAACAGAGGTTATCATTCTTGGTCCAGAGCATCTTAGGAAGGGATTAGATGGTGTTGCGATGGCTTCCAGTGCAACTGTGAGAAATCTTGGTGTTATTTTCGATCAGGATTTGTCGTTTAAACCATATGTCAATCAGGTTTGTAAAATAGCCTTTTTCCATCTCCGTAATATTGCAAAGATTAGGAAAATCCTCTCACAGAGTGATGCAGAAAAACTAGTTCATGCGTTTGTATCTTCTAGACTAGATTACTGTAATGTGTTGTTAGCAGGATGTCCAAGTAATTTGCTGAATAGGCTCCAGCTGATCCAAAATGCAGCAGCACGAGTACTGACAGGAATTAGCAGGAGAGACCACGTCTCTCCAGTGTTAGCGTCGCTCCATTGGTTACCCGTAAAATTCAGAATCCAATTTAAAATTTTATTACTTGCGTATAAAGCCCAAAACGGCTTAGCTCCGCATTATTTGCAAGACCTGATAGTGCCTTATGTTCCTGTCAGAGCTCTCCGTTCTCAGAGTGCAGGTTTACTCGTAGTTCCTAGAGTATCTAAATGTAGATTTGGAGGGCGGGCGTTCTGCTATCAGGCACCACTACTATGGAACCAACTTCCAATCTGGGTTAAGGAGGCTGACACCACCTCCACCTTTAAAACTAAACTTAAAACATTTCTGTTTAGTAAAGCCTATAGTTAGTGTTAAGTAAACCTCTAGCTGGTGTTGGTAAATCTCTAGGTAGTGTAAACTTTAGTGTGTCAGAGTCGCTCCTGTGGTTTCTTGTGCTGGCCCCCCCTTCTCCTCCCTTTTCTCTCTTTTGTCCATGTTGCAGCATCCTTTGCCGGACACCGGAACCTGCAGTGTGGGAGTGAGGGGGGCAGGGTAACGGCCCCTTTTGGGCGGGGGAGAATGTTCGTCCCTCAAGACTCCTCTCCCTGGCCCTGCCCCTTCTCAACCTTTCCCCGACCCTGCACCCCAACCTGGGACTTGATGATTGGGCCGGAGCTTTGGGAGCTGCGTGCTGGCCTGCGGTCCCCACCCCTGGTCATCCCGTTGCTGGCCCCCCCTTCTCCTCCCTTTTCTCTCTTTTGTCCTGCAGGTGGCCGTGGGTGGCTTGTAGCTTGCATTACGGAGCACAAGTCTTTTCCTGACCCTGCACCCCAACCTGGGACTTGCTGATTGGGCCGGAGCTTCGGGAGCTGTGTGCTGGCCTGCGGTCCCCACCCCCGGTCATCCCGTTGCTGCTTCCACCTGCCTGCTGTGCTGTTGCCGTCCCTGACCCACCAGTCTGGCCCTCGGCAGGAGGGTCCCCCCTGATGAGCCTGGTCCTGCTCAAGGTTTCTTCCCTCCTAAAGGGGAGTTTTTCCTTGCCACTGTTTGGCTTAAGGTTTTTCTCCCACTAGGGGAGTTTTTACCTGCCATTGTTTATGTAATAACTGCTCGGGGGTCATGTTCTGGGTATGGGTCTCTGTAAAGCGTCTAGAGACAACTCTGTTGTATTAGACGCTATATAAATAAAATTGAATTGAATTGAATTGAATTGAATTCAATAAAGTGGCAGCTGCTGGAGGGAGATCGCCAGGGAGCTGGAAGGTTCTGATAAGATAATAAGATATAATAATAAGAATCTTATTATGCCTTAATTTGTGCCAGATCCGGCACCTCCTTTTATCCATATTCCCTCTGTGTTTTATTTCTCATTGAAGTTACTCACTTACGCCTGTTTGTCTATTTCGGATGCATTTAATCAGAAAAAAGAGAAGAGGACCCTTTTCTCTGCGCTCTCTCCCCGATCTGCTGCGCTGTGCGTGACGTCTCCCAAATTTTCCCAAATCCAACTCAGCCTGGATCATTTCTCGTGTCCTCTGCTTTTTCCCCACATCCCAGTAATGATCTGACATGCTGACATGTTTGCAGCATTTAACACCACACGCCCCTCACTCACGCTGTTCACTGTTTGATTGTGCCATCACACGCCGTTATTAATTGTTCGGTTTTTTCCCCACTTATTCCACTGAATAATAAGCTTGTTTTCTGTTTAGAAAGTACAAACGTAGACAGATTACAAGTAATCACCCATCTTTTACTTGCCTCTTTACTCTTTTAGGAGTTATTTTAGGAGTTTCTTTCAGGAGTGCACAGGCGGGTGCTGCGGTGAATAAAGGCTGATTTATGGTTCTGCGTAAAATCGACGGCGTAGCCAACGGCGTAGGTTACGCGGCGCACGCAGCGCCGTAGGGTCTGCGTTGGTGTAACGTGGAACATAGTTTCAGCTGTCAGTCAAAAGAACGTGGGGGCCGATAACGGGTTCAGTGTGGACAGAGAGCGTCCGATGCCACGCAGTGCGACGCGATAGTCGGACGCTCGCGTCCAGTTAGGACAAGGTGTAACGGGTTGGTAATTATAAGACTGTGGCCCGTCATATTGGTGTGAATACACATTCACAACCTCTTCAGTGTCACAACTAACATTAAGATCCATTATTTTTCCTATTGTTGAAATTCACCGCACTCCCTGCCGCTACATCACTTCTGGTTCAGCTTTTTTTCAACTCCGGAGGTCACTGTAGTATATATTTATGCGTATTTCAATGAAAATTCAGTTCCTACATTATTTTCCTACACATTGATTCACAGGGGTCTCCAACCTGCAATCTGCTCTTTAACCGACCTGGTGGGATCAGCACAGAACTAAATGTTGGCTCAGTTATTTTGCTAACTGGAGGTTTCATGTTGAACTCACTTAATTTCCTGTGAAACTGCTGGATAGCGGCACCAGTGAGGTAGCACATCTTTCCCTGCATATCCTCCTTTTGTCTCCACGGAGCAGCTACAGGAGGAGGATGGAAGACCAGCTGCAGCGGGACGACATCAGCAGGGTCTGGAGGAGCCTGAACACCATATCAGGACGTAGCAACTCCAGACCCGCGCTGGACAGGGACCAGGAGTGGGTGGATGACCTGAACCGGTTCTTCAACCGGTTTGAACAACCAGACACCCCTCCCACCACCCACCCAGCCCTGCTGCAACTTCCCCCGACTGGAGCCTCTTCTGCTCCAAGGACTCTCACCTCAACCCCCCTCCCTGCTACTCCCCCTCCACAACCCCCCAGCCCACTCTCAACTCCACCGAACCTACCAACCCCCCTCCCTGCAACCCCGCCCAGCCCACTCACCACCCCCCCACCCAGCCCACTCACCACCCCCCCGCCCAGCCCACTCACCACCCCCCCACCCAGCCCACTCACCACCCCCCCGCCCAGCCCACTCACCACCCCCCCACCCAGCGTGGTGCTCTCCACAGCCCAGGTGGAGAGAGGACTGGCCAGGCTCAAGGCGAGGAAAGCAACGGGTCCTGATGGCATCACCTCCAGGCTGCTCAGATCCTGCTCCAGGCAACTGTGCAGGATCGTGGAGCACATATTCAACATGAGCCTGAGGCTGCACAAGGTACCACAGCTGTGGAAGACGTCCTGCGTGGTACCGGTGCCCAAGTCGTCTCGACCCAGCGACTTCAGCCACTACCGGCCGGTGGCCCTAACATCCCACCTGGCGAAGACTCTGGAGAGGCTGGTCCTCCACCACCTGCGCCCCCTGGTGAGCTCCACCGCCGACCCCCTGCAGTTCGCCTACCGGCCGAGCATCGGAGTTGAGGACGCCGTCATCTTCCTGATGCAGAGGTCCCTGGCCCACCTGGAGCGGGCTGGAAGCACTGTGAGGATCATGTTTTATGATTTCTCCAGTGCCTTCAACACCATCCAGCCACAACTGCTGGGGGACAAACTACACCATGCTGGAGTCTGCCAACCGCTGACATCATGGGTCCTGGACTTCCTCACTAACAGACCACAGTTTGTGAGGACAGGAGGCCGTGTGTCTGACACGGTGGTCTGCAGCACTGGAGCTCCACAGGGGACCGTCCTGGCCCCCCTCCTCTTCACCGCTTCACTGCTGGAGCAGCAGCATCACTGCAGCAGAGAGGAAGAGACTGGACAGGGTGGTGAGGAAAGCCGGCTCTGTCCTGGGCTGCAGTCTGGACCGGGTGGAGGTGGTGGGGGAGAGGAGGATGGTGGCTAAACTGTCCTCCATCATGGACAATGTCTCCCACCCCCTTCATGAGACTGTCAGAGCCCTGGAGAGCTCCATCAGTGACCGGCTTCGTCACCCACGATGCACCACCGAGAGGCATCGCAGGTCCTTCCTCCCCGCTGCCATCAGACTATATAACCAGGCCTGCTCTCAGTAGCCAACAGACAATAATATGTGCAATAACTTAAGATGTGCAATATCTGCCAATCTACCTCACACTCCACCTGCTTTTCTGCACTGTTCATCTGTATATACTGTTCATACCCTGTTTATACATATTTTATACATATTTTATACGTATCTTTTGTATGTTTTATATATTTTTTATTTCTGACTTTTCAGTCCTTTTACCCCTCCCTTATATGTGTGTGCTGCAACAAATAAGTTTCCCCACTGAGGGAGAAAATAAAAGGATATTCTATTCTATTCTATTCTATTCTTCCTCCCGTCACCTCAGCAGGGGTTAGTCCGGTACCTGCAGGTGCGTTTGAGGTGAAACCACACCAGCAGCTCCGGGTGGGGGGTCCAAGTCACAGGAAAGGAAGTCCAGTTTGCTGACTTGATGTTTCGTATTTACACATTTAATCTCAGAATGTATTTGTTTCTCAAAGCTTTGTCTCAGGTCCCGTTTACACGTAGCAAAAACGGTGGCGTTTTCATGCGTTTTGGCCGTTCGTTTACACGAAAATGGAGCTCAAAGTCACCAAAACGATCATGTCTGAAAACTCCGGCCAAAGTGGAGATTTGCAAAAACTCTGTTTTCACGTTTGCTTGTAAACAGAGGGAAACGGACATTTAGGCTTCAGAACGTCACATTATGCCACGGAAACGTCACCACACTGCAAAATCTCAAAATCTTACCAGGAATATTTCTAGTTATATTCTTATTTCTAGTTAAAAAACTAGTTAAAACAAGACTCATCACTGGAAAAAAGTTAAAATTTACTTGAAACAGGTGAAAATTGTCAAATAATCAGTCAGTTTACACCTGTCCCTCTTGTGGAGGTGCTGGTACAAATTAAAGTAAAGTATACAATGTGTACTACGGAGCATGTACTATGCACTACACCAGCATGGGTTGGAGATTGCTGCACACGAGATTTAACTTAAGACCTGGTGCAATTAAATATTTCCTGTTTGTTTGGGCCCCTGTTGAGAAATGAAATATGATGACGTAGATGACACAGCATGGGATGTTCACATATGTGGACGCCAGGTCTTGGGAGGAGATGGGTTATTTCTGCACACAATATTTAAGATCAAAATTACTGTTTGAAGTTAGTTTTTATATGCAAGAAATGTGCAAAAAAATACAAGTATTTATATTTTTTAAGATATACCAGAGGAGCTTTTATGAAGATCTGTTCACGTGAACAAGTTTTAGTTTAAAATGTATTTAAAAAAAAAAAAATACAACGTTTTCACATGTGAACACATCTTCCCAAAACATCTTCTAAAGTATTTTGGCTGTAGATATAATTTAGTTTTCTCTCGCTCCCGTTCTGCACATGCACAGACAAAGGCTGCCAGAGTCTGACTTGCAAATCTTGAAATGATTTATGAGTATGAGTTTATAAGCTCCAAATCTTGTAGACTTGAATTTGAGCCTGCGGAGCGGAGGAAGGTTAAGACCAGGGAAACGGCGGATTAGTGACGTGGTAATGTTGTTGTGTATCATAGATACGCTGTCTTTATCTTCAGAGAGACTGCCGCTACGGCCTATGAAGGATTTGTGAGGTCTGAGTTCCTCCCACTCCACGTCCACTGCTGTGGGAATGTCGAGCTTAGATGTGACACGTGTGCTGGAGACACGTTGCTAATGGGACCACCGCAAGAAAGACATGCATCATAGAGCCAACTGTGTTCATAACACATTCATTTCCTCCTCCGTTCGGTATCTAGCTACAAAATCAGTTGCACGTTTACTCATTAGGGCCCGAGCATTGAAGGTGCATGCAAGCCAGGCCTGGCGAAAAATTTGATATTTAATGGTTTGCATTAATGGGCGTGGCCTAATGGCTCAACAGCGCCCCCTAGAAAACTTTGTGCCTCAAGCCCCACAATACAGTTTGATGTACATGCACGAAAATCGCTAGACACCTGTATCATGGCGCAACTTAAACAAAAGTCTCTTGGCGCCATGGCCAAAACCAAACAGGAAGTCGCCCATTTTTAATTATTTGTGTCATTTTGGCGCAATTTATGCCATTCCTTCGGCAGTTAATGCGGCCCGAACCGTAACGTGCACCCAGGTGTGTTATACATCAAAATGTGCGTCTCCATCCTGCAACGACGCGCATTACTTTTCTCAATCAAAAGCATTACCGTGGCGACGATAGATGCCAAAAAGCGCGCCCACCCTTCATCTGATTGCTCCATATTTGATAGTTCCTACTTTCTGCCATAATTTTTGAGTGGTTGGACATAAAGACTCGTGGGTGGTGTCATCGGACTCGGTTTTGACTCCTTCACCTTAATTGCTGCAAATTAGCCCCGCCCCTTCTTCTGATTGGTTGATATCTGATAGTTCCTACTTTCTGCCATAACTTTTGAATAGTTTGATATAGAGAGTCTTGGGTGGTTTCATCCGCTAAATGTCCAGGCCTGAATACATATATGCAAGTCATACAAGCTTCCACTACAGCCTGAACGTGCACAAGGGTGGAGGACCGTTCATCGCTGCTTGCAGCTTTAATTACAACTGTAATTTTCACTCCCACAATGAAATAAACGGGTGAGCTGGTTTTTAAACGTGCCGATGGTTTCTCGTCTGACCGCTCATGCAGCCTCCGTGTTGTAACAAATCAGGTCAATATTTTAGCAGGTGAGCCTGTCAAAGCTTGTATTTCAGCCCTGAGTGGCTTTGATTGAAGTTAATTAAAAATCCTTTTTTTTTTTTTTTTTTTTTAAATTCCCTTTTCCGGCTCACTTTTTGACGCCTCATGCATATTTAAATGTCGCTGTTACACACCAGACAGAAACCCTGGCTGTCCTGCACTGATAGCGATGGCTGCACTCGCTCCTGACGCACTAATGCTCGCTCTGAGCTGTTTGACCAGTAGAGCTGCAGAAACACAGGAGCCATTTTCATTTCAAACTGATAAATTCAGAGTCAATTTGGTTCCCGAATTACAGCGTCGACCAAACACTCCTTTTGCAAGCAGCATGTGGTTATTTGGATGAAACCTTTCATTAAAAAGCAAATTAAAGCATATCATTCTGTTGCGAACATGATAAAAAAATGTCCTTGTACATTATCCTCTCGTGTTTTTATTACAAAAACAGAAAACGGCACACTTTTCTTTGAACGTTATAATCATCCACTTGAGGTATATCATTTTTTTTTCCCCTTTTGTTTTTTGTCCCTCTTTTAGGTCACAAGGCCGACTGCACGTTGACCATCGCTGACAAAGACCTGCTGGATGTGATGAGTGGACAACTGAACCCACAAAATGTGTGTATAGTTGGCTCCTTAAAACTGTTTTGTTTTATCTTACAAATCAATTAATCGCAAAAAATGTTCAGCCTTGCACTCTTGTATTATCAAACATAAATTATGTTTTTGGCTTTCATGCCATTTTCTTGTCTATCAAGATCACAATGGCATTCTCACTTGATTGAGGTTGTTAAAGACAGAAATTGACTTCAAATATGCTGCATGGCTACACCTGCATGCTAATACAATGTGTCTCTCTAAACTGTCAAATGTAAAGCACTTTTGCTTTCAAGATGTGGCAGCTACTCTGATTTAATTGATGCAATTACATTTTCAATGTTTTTCTTTCTTTCTTCTTTTCACCTGTAGAAACTGTTGTTGATGTTACAGCCGTTTCTGTGTTTAGTTCCCCTGGTCCACGTCCTCTTTACTAAGGGATTTATAAACTAGCATCCCAGCGTTTGCATGAACTCTTCAGTGTTTACATCTGTTCATTAGTTGTAAACATTACAATATATGGAAAGTCACGTAACCAAGGAATAACACAAACGTGTCAACGTTCTTTTTGCACCATGAGCTGGAATTGTAAATCCTGTGCTGCATCCTCCATTTCCACAGATTTGGAGGACGTTGTTTGCATATTAATAAAATAAATATATATGATATATTAAAATATATATGATATATATTAGAAATGCATATATGCTTTAGGTTTTTACCAACTTGGTATTAACTATTAATATATATGCCGACAAAGTAAAAAAAAAAAATCCTCTGTTTTAGGTTTCTGAAAAAAGTCAAAATTCTGACTTTTTTTTCTCTGAATTCTGACTTTAATCTCAGAATTGTATGTATTATGATATGCAATCCAGAGCCGGCACATATTACTTCACATGCAAACGCAGCTCCACATTGGTTTTCACTCTAATCCTTTTCAGGATGTCGCATACAGAACAGTTAAACCGTTTTTGATAATAATTGTTGAAATATTTTGTATTTGCACAGCACCTTTTTGTAAATATGTTACAAAGTGTTTCAAACATACAGCACATGAGCAAACATCACTTTGCACTTTGAAATGTATCAACGGTTAAAAGAATCAGAATTGCATGTTTTAGTGATGAAATTATTATATGAACGTATTTTTTTTTTTTAATTCCTTTTTCCCCTATTTGCTGTCACGACAGGCGTTCTTCAAAGGGAAACTGAAGATCACAGGAAACATGGGCATGGCGATGAAGCTGCAACATCTCCAAGTCGCGTCGGGGAAATCCAAGTTGTGAGACTTGAGCTCTTTGTTCAGTTAATTCAGCTACTCAGCACGTGATTTAAAACCTGAGATAATGTGCCTGCTGCTGAGGTCCAGTCTGTGAGGCAGCGCTCCTGATACTTGTGTCTGATGTTTTCAGCCTGAATTTTGAAGCATCAGTGAGTTTTGGGGAGTGGAAATGAGCTGACATGCTACTCTGTAAATCCTCCTGAATTTCTATGTAATGATGCTGCTTTTGGTCTAAAACATGTTTTGATCCTTAACTGTTTTGATAAATAACTCCAAAGAATCTGTAAATGCTAGAAATGACCTAATTTTTTTACTAATTTAAATAAAAATGGACATTAAATGGACCATTTTCACTTGTTGGCTTTGTTTTTTAATGTTATAATAGTTTTTTACTTCAATGTGTTGGTTTATTTTAACCCAGCATACCATCTTGGTTCACCTCCAGTCAACTCTGGACGCTCAGCTTTGTTCGGAGGATTTCTAGAATTGAAAATAAAAACGCCCCCAATTCTGTCTTTCAACAGTTTTGTACCATTACGAGTACATTAAAGTAATTTAATGTGTATCTATTTGTTTTTAAAGAGGACCTATTATGGCATTTAATGTATATTTTAAATATGCCTTGAATGTCTTAAAAACAATCTAAAGCTTTTTTTTTCTACATAAATCAGAAATTCAGCCTGTGGGCCGTGTCTCTAGTTTTACCGTTTCTAACCTCTTTATCTGTGAGTGATTCTGAGGGGGCGGGGCTATGATGATGAGGCTCTGTGCTGATTGGCTGCTTGAATGACGTGTAGCAGGGGAGGGAACAAAGCCTCTCCGGGCAGAAGAGCAGGGGCTGCGTACACAAAACGTGTCCCATGCGAAGGAGCTTCGGCGACAAAATAAATTCCATTGCTTTATTTTTTTTGTATTGGACTGTCCTAACTGGCCGTGAGTTTAACGGTTTCAGTGTGGACAGAGAGCGTCCGATGTCACGCAGCTCGACGTGATAGTCTGACGCTCTCATTCAGTTACACGCCGTAAACGGATCTTAAAGCCTGAATTACGGTTCTGCGTTAAATCGACACGTACCCTACGCCGTAGGCTCTGCGTTGGTGTAACGCAGAACCATAAATCAGCCTTTAGTTCCCTGAAGAGGGAATGGGTCACCTCGTCTTCACACCAGAGTCCTGCACTGGGTTTTCCAAAATAGCATGCGGCCCGCATGCTATTTTTTAAAACCAGATTCGAACCCGGGATTTTTTATTTTTTTAAAAACCACCCGCAAATCAGCTGTTTTTGCAGGTACCCTACCCAGTGCAGGACTCTGCTTCACACTAATTCACACAGGAAGATTTAATTGAATTCTAAACAGGTACACCACAGTTATTTACTCTGATTCCTCATCATTTCATTTCTTATGTTACAAGACAAATGAATCATGTTAACTGTAAAGAAATCACAACACTGAATTTTCACAAATGGCAACTTTATTGTTAAAAAAATAAAAGAACATAAGTTGTATATAAAAAACATTTATGCACTATTGCTGGCTCAAGGAAGGACCGTGCATCTTCTGAAGGTGTCGTTGAAGCTTCAGGTGCTTGGAAGATCTGAAACCATAAACAGAAATAAATGTATTACGGTACTAATAGAGCACCGGTGTTACCTAACGAGTGAGTGGCTCCGTTAGGGAACACTGGAGCCACCGGGGCTCCTCACCGGTCTGGTGAGCAGCTCCGGAGCTAAGCTAAATACTTAGCCCATGCAAAGATCATACTTGTAGACAAATATATATAACATAAAAAAATAACGTCACTTACCGCTGACTCGTGTGCAGTTGCCGGGTCCGTACTGTTGGTACTGATCCTTTTATGAGGGTAAGTGTTGATGCAAAACCTGTCCCTGCTGTGGAAACAGCCACCGCTTCCAAACATACCCCTTTTCCACCAAGCTGGTTCCAGGGCTGGTTCTGGGCTAGAGCCAGACTTAGCACCAGTTCTTTGGTTTTACACAGCCTAAGCGCCGGCTCCTGGCTCTCAAAACTGGTGCTACACCAGCCCTCTTTGGTTGCTGGGCCAGGCGTAAGAACTGCTTTACGTCGGGGGCGGTGGACGGTGTTACTGAACAACCAAAGCAGAACAAACACGGAAGAGCGCCGTTTTTAAACAACGCAGCGTTGAAGACGGCGGTTAAGTTAGCAGACTCTTTTATTATTACATCCATCTATTTAATAATGGATGTAAAACAGAAGCAGCAGTGGTCTACGGTACAATCCACCAACAGTAACGTCGGGGGGCTCCGTGCCCGCTGATGGAGCGGCAGCCTCGCGTCCGAGCCCACGGGGAAGCGTTCCAGCCCTGGGACGCTTGGACGCGAGGCTGCCGCTGCATCTGCGGGCACGGAGCCCGCCGATGCAGCGGCAGCTCGATCCATTTATTTAATAAAGATTCCTGGCCCGCGGGGACGCCTCCCAGCCCGCGGTTCTGGTTCCGCGTTACACCAACGCAGAGCCTACGGCGTATGTTTCGTAGGAACTGCCGGGGGCTGCCGGCTCTCGAGTCAAATTACTTAACAGGCGTTATTTGGATAAACTGAGCCCAGGTAGGGGATCTTAACAGTTACTTTTACGCCTGAAAAAAATATTAAAACTTAATAAGGTGCCATATTAACAGCGCTAAAACAGCTTTTAACTCTCGGCTTCCTCATATGGTGTGACAATCGACGCAGAGCCTGCGGCGACGGGCGCCGTACGCCGTACCCTACGCCGTAGGCTCTGCGTCGATTTAACGCGGAACCATAAATCAGCTCCGGAGCCGGCAGGCAGAAATCCCAAAATTTTCAGAGCAAATTTCTTAACAGGCGTTATTTGGATAAACTGAGCCCAGGTTGGGGATCTTACAGGTTACTTTACCTGAAAAAATATTAAAACTAATATATATAATAATAATATAACTAATAAAGTGGCATATTAACAGCGTTACACCTGAAATTAAAACAGCTTTTGGCTCTCAGCTTCCTGATCAGGTTAGGGATGAAAACGAGGGGGAGTGGTGACGTGATGACGTGGCTCTCTGGCCAGCTGCTGGGCAGCACCAGCTTGTGTAAAAGCAAACGGTTCTTACTTAGAACCAACCGCGAACCGGCTCTAGCACCAGCACTAGCACCAGCCCTGGAACCAGCTTGGTGTAAAAGGGGTAACAATGGCTGAAGCTCCGGCCGGCTGAGTTAGTTGTGGGCGTGGTTTCAGCAGCAGAGGAGACCTATGGAAATCTGCTCCTGTCAAGACTCACGACGGGAGCAGATTCTGAACGGCTCGTAGAAATCACATGACACTGGAAGATTCAGCCGGGCGGCTGTACACTCACTGCAGAATTTCGTGTCTTTCCTCCTTCTCTGTGTTGGCAGGCTGAGGGGAGACCACTTTATATATGTTAAACATATATATGTCCACATCAGCCCAGATGTAGAATATAGCCTATAGGTGAAGATTATGGTGTAAAAGTTAATTTATTTCAATAATTCAATTTAAAAGGTGAAACTAATATATTACATAGTCTCATTACATGCAAAGCAAGATATGTTAAACCTTTATTTGTTATAATTTTGATGATTGAATTGTTTATTGATTTCATAATATAGAGATTTTTTATTTAGGGTTTTCATAAACTGTGAGCCATAATCACCAAAATTATAACAAATAAAGGCTTGAAATATCTCACTTTCAATGTGGTGGGTAATAATATATTTGTTTCACCTTTAGTTGAATTTACTACTAATGAAGTTTTATTCAAATATAAGTATATTCAAATTTTCCAACCTTCACCTGTAGATTATGACATCAATAAATAAGAGCATAATATGTGTCTGTATTGGTTCAATACGGAACGCAACTTTTAATTCCCAATTACGTAACAATTCAGTATTTCAAGGGACGGGTGGCAAGCCTAGTTTGACGTGTCCCTGCCGTGGTCAAAGAACCAGTAACAGCCTTTTGTGGCTCATTCTCAGTGTTTAGTCTCATATCCCAACGACAACAAAAACAAAAACACACAAGCATCATCTTTATATTTCGATATAATTTTCTTTTCTCTTCATTATACAGAATTTGTATATTTTGATACATTTTTACAATAAAATGCTTATTAGACAAATACAGAATGGCAGCTTTTAAAACATACTGACATTTTAATAACATCTACATTTATTAGTGTTATAATTATTTTTTTTATCTTTTGAACATTGAGTTCATAGAGTTCAGTTTGATCGTTGACTTATTGCAGCGGTTTCAGCAAAAAAGCTAATTCCCAAATGCTCCTCCTTTGGTCATTTAAGGCAAAGAGGGAATGCAGAGGGGATGCAAAGACAACCTGACATCACTTCATCCATGGGGCCAAAAGTTTCTCTTTTTTTTTTTTTTTTTCATGTGATCTTCATCATCATTTCTTTTGCTTTGCACGACTGCCTTTCTGAAGCGGAGGACCGGGGAAGGCTCGGGAACACAAGGCAGAGAAGACGGGTGTTAGGGAAAGTGCTGCTGAGGAAATTAATACCACAAAACAAATTTGGGTTTTTTTCTGAAAAAAAAAAGAAAAAAAGAAAGACGTTCACGTCCTCCATAGCTGTTGCGTACAAGGTTTTAAATGATGACTCTTGCCGTATCTAAATCGTGCTATTTCGTACCGCATCGTCCCTTTTGTTGGAATATGACTGAAATGTAAAATTGATCTAAACCGTCAACATTTCGTCTCAGATTCATCATAAGGAACACAGAGACCTGAAAATAAATAAGTCAAAAAAATACCCAGACTCCACTCAATATTTGCTGAAACAATCCAGATCAGATAAAAAGAAATATTTTACACTGCAAAAACTCAAAATCTTAACAAGAATATTTGTCTTATTTCTAGTTAAAATGTGTCATTTTTAGTCAAAAAAAAAATGTCATTACACTTAAAACAAGACTCATCACTGGAAAAAACAACAATTTTCACCTGTTTCAAGTAGATTTTCACTTAAAATAAGTAGAAAAATCTGCCAGTGGAACAACATTTTTTTGCTTGTAATGAGAAGATAAATCTTGTCCCACTGGCAGATTTTTCTACTTATTTCAAGTGAAAATTTACTTGAAACAGGTGAAAATTGTCAAATAACAAGTTATTTTTCCAGTGATGAGTCTTTTTTTTAAGTGTAAAGAGATTTTTTTGACTAAAAATGAGATATTTTAACTAGAAATAAGACAAATATTCCTGGTAAGATTTTGAGTATAACGCCTGTCGGTTTTCCTGAGTCACAGAGGAAAGGGGGCCTGTGTTAATCATATGTATATATATATATATATATATATATGTATATATATATATATATATATATATATATATATATATATATATATATATATATATATATATATAATCAAATGTGTTGTCTAGAAATAACACATCTCTGACACGTCACCCAGTCGGAGAAAGATGGGACAGTATGGAAAAAAGAATAAAACATTGATTCTTCCTCTAACGCTTTACTAAAGACGGTACAAAAGCGAGCTCTTTTAACTAGTATTCCGGATCGGTTTTATTTAGTTTTATCTGTATTGATGCGGCACGTTTTAGACCAATGGTGAAAAGACCCGTCGGGTCTGTTTCCGGCAACAGCTGGAGACGAGAGCCAGGCTCTGTGGCATCAGTGCCCTTGGCAAAGCTTATTTACACTATTTACTCATCTGAGATGGCAGCATTGTGGACAAAAAGTACATTGAGATTTCAGACCCACGTTTGTTTAACAAGCAACACCACACTCTACACACGTACTGTAACGAAGGCAGGATGGAGGAGGAAGAGGGGGCTCTCAGCCTGACTGTCCCAGCTCTACTGTCCAGCTTTGTTTGTGCTGCAGACCTGAACCGTTACAAAATGGATGTATAACTATGGAGCCAAATCAAGGCCAAAAGTTTTGCTAATTTGAAAATAAAATTTGAACCTGAAAATTCTTTTTTACAGTTTCAATTTTTTTTTCTTCGGTATCAGATCTTTTTTTCAGTTTCAGAACTTTTTATTTCAGTTTCAAATCTTTTTTTCAGTTTCAGATCTTTTTTTTTCAGTTTCAGATCTTTTTTTTCAGTTTCACATTTTTTTTTTCAGTTTCAGATCTTTTTTTTCAGTTTCAGATTTTTTTTTCAGTTTCAGACTTTTGGCCCCGATGTGGCGTAGGGGGCGTGGCATCAACTGAGAGGGGCGTGGCATCATGAGTGACAGCAGAACAGAGAAGGCGGGGGACGTTCCTCAGTCATGTTGGCTTCAGGAAACGTAGGTTGCAGAAGTTAAGGAAATGTCAAACTTTAAAGTGTGGCTGTTGAACTGTACAGTCTGGCATAGTTTATTGCTTTTATACTGCGATTGGTGCCAAGTACGGTCTAAAACAGCTTTTTAAACAGAAATGTGTCACTAGTATCAGTTTTTTCCACTGCCAATCACGTGAATATAGTGTATATACAGTGTTGAATCATACTTCTACTGATAACTTCTGCAACCTACGTTTCCTGAAGGCAACATGACTGAGGAACGTCCCCCGCCTTCTCTGTTCTGCTGTCACTCATGATGCCACGCCCCTCTCAGTTGATGCCACGCCCCCTACGCCACATCGGGGCCAAAAGTCTGAAACTGAAAAAAAAAATTGAAACTGAAAAAAAAAAGATCTGAAACTGGAAAAAAAAAGATCTGAAACTGAAAAAAAAGTTGTGAAACTGAAAAAAAAGTTCTGAAACTGAAAAAAAGATCTGATACCGAAAAAAAGAGACTATAAAAAATAATTTTTCAGGTTCAAATTTTATTTTCAAATTAGCAAAACTTTTGGCCTTGATTTGGCTCCATATATAACGACAAATCAGATTATACTGATGATGCAAATCATTACTTTTCTAGTTTTCTCACTGCCTGCAAAGAAATACAAGACAGAGAATTACTGTAAATTAAGAATTACTGATGATTTTTCATACTGTCACAACTTTTTCTTGGTTTGGTGTTGTAATTATATACAAAAGAAAAAAAAACAATCAAAAGTGGGTCATTATATAGGTTATGTAGTAAAAAAATGTCTTTTTTTTTTTCTTCTTTCTGTACGCTCCCACTTTGGTGCCTCTCCCGTTCTCGGAGGGGAGAAGCGCGTGAACTACAGCAGTCACCTGGACTGACGGTGGTTGTTGTTGGTGGTTTTTCTGCTGCTGTTCAGCAGCTGCAGGTGTATCAGGAGCTTTGGCAGAGCGGCTGCTTTTAAACATTAGTCTCCAGCCCGTTCATGTCCACAGCGCAGTGGTCCTTGTCCCTGTGCTCTCTCTTGTGATGAGAGGCGTGAGCGTGCTTCTTCTTCTCCACCGGTCGGATCCCCTCCTCCAGCTGGATCAGGCGAGCCACGTCCGGGGACAGGTGGTCCTGCTTGCCGCCCGGCGGAGGCTGGTAGCCCCCGTTCTTCTGGTTCTGGTACGTCATCATCTGCTGGATGCTGATCATGGGTTTAGTTTCACATATCAGGGGCACCTGGTGGACACAAGAAGACCAACCGCGTCAGAACCAGCTAGAAACAGTTCTTTTGTTTGTTTTCAAAGCACCTGTAGGAAAAAAAAAAAGATTTGATGCTGAATTATAAAGTATATATAACGTACGGAAGAGTATTAGGGCCATGCAGGAGAAAAAATATTTGAGAGGGGAAGATTTTTTTTATTGTGCACTTCGAGAAAAAAGTCGAAATGTTGAGATTAATGCAGCACTATGTAACTTTTCCACCTTAATCTAATATTTCATCATCATCATTGTGATGGTAGATCAACTTCCAACAGGTTTAATGAACCTCTGTCATGGTTTGAGGGGTCTGTATCACCTTCACTGGCACTATGTAACTTTGAGGAGCATGGTAGGAACCCTGCCACACTAAAAAACTACACATTTTTACGGCTTTGACTGCTTTACGGCATACGTCACTTCCCCCTCCTTCCCAATTCGCAGTCGAGATGAAAATGGGCGGGGCTTGGAGCTCAGAGCTCCGCAGAAGCTGGTAACCCGTTGCTGTGTTGTAGCTGCAGCAGCTCCACACAACAGACGTGGGGAAAAGATCGCTAATGGTTTAACTTTTCACCGGTTTCCTGCTTGGAGGAAGAACCACGGAGGCCGACCAAGTATCTGATATAACAGAGTAAAAGAGTGAAAGAGTCGTCGGCTCGGTTGGATCGCGGCTGTAACGACCAAACATAACCTTCCACAGTGAACAAACTAACACGCACACAGACCGGGTCGGATCAAAACACGGGTTTTATTCCCGATTCTTCTCCAGCTAAACGCAGTTGCTGGCCAGCTCTGTGCGGTGCGATTAACCCCAATCTTCAGATAAAACTAGTTTATATTAACTCTATTTGTAGCTGCAGAGGAAAAAAATTATCTCACGAGGAAAACAAAAATATTGCTCACGCCTCAGAGCCTCTTCAGCATAATATAGCAGTCAAAAAAAAGAAAAGTAAGAGTAATACAAAACATGTACTGTATTGCCGCTTTTGCACTAGTATCACCTTAGCTCGGTTCTACCCGTTTTGCGCTTTTGCATTAGGGCTGAGACGGGTAGAGCCGCTCCAAGCCGATACCTTTTTCTGTAACCATTTCAGTGAGGTTCTATAGCGGGCTGAGCCGGGACTATTTCTGAGGTCACCACCCTCCGCGCCACTGATTGGTCGGGGGGCGGGGCCATCAAACGTTTGAATCAGGAAGCGGGAGTCAGTGCGAGGCGACTCGCGGCGATTTTATCATACAGCAAAAACGTCTGTTTGGTGATCCAACTCTGAGGTGCAGATGTTCATAAACCTGGTGGCTGTCGAGAAAAAATTAAAAAAGCGATGTAGACGGGCTGTTTTTTTCTCAGCCGCTCCCGGCTCCAGCTGATTTCTCATCTGCACCGACACAAACAAAGGTGCTGCGCAATCGAGTACGTCACAGCCGCTTCACCCCCCCCCCACTTCTATCCTGGCAGTGCGAAAACACACGTGTGGTGCCGTGTAAAGCCGCGCCGAGCCGAGTCGGGCCAAGTAAGTCCTAGTGCAAAAGCGGCTTATGTTGTACTATTGTACAAATTTATTGAAACACATGGAGAGTCAAACATTTACCAAAGCAGCTGCCAAACACTCCTAAACAAGGTAGTAAGACGTGGGTTGTGCAGAACTGCGGCAATAAATCTTCATCGGAGCTCCACTCTTTGATAGGGATTTCATATGGATCCAGATCGTTAATAATCATTATTTTCTCCATATACCGCTCCCTGGCTTCCTTGTTTAAGTTCCTTTCCAGCAGTTTAACATCTTTTTTTTTGCGTTCCGTCTGTTCACTTGGTGAAACAGAAAAGTAGTTTTGAAAGTCCATCCCGTCTTCATTCACTATCAAAACAAATGCACGTGACGGGGACAGGATCTTTCCGGCAGAACGCGCTGGTGCTCATGGGAAACGTAGTGTTCTTTCTGGTAAAGCACTACCGCTTTTGTCCAAAGGAGCCACTTTCAAGAATAAAGTTGAAATTTCACCTTTTTTCTCAAAATTTCAACTTTATTTCCCCTTTTTTCTTGTACTTCAACTTTATTCACGAAATTTTGACTTTTTCTCGACATTTCAACTTTAATCTCGACATCTCAACTTTTTTCTCGAAGTGCATAATGAAAAAAAAATCTTCCTCCTCTAAAATATTATTTTTATTTTTTTCTCCTGCCTGGCCCTAATACTCTTCCGTATTTGTAGTAAGGGAGCAAAGGTTAAAAAAGTTGAAAAACAACGGAATGGAGGAAGTTTGTCACCTCATCTCCAACCGTGTCAAAATAAATGAATAAATAAATAAAATAAATACCACAAAGGTGTTTAAAGTGCAGCGATATCCAAACCTCATCAACCTGTATTTTATTCATAACAGAATGTTAAAAAAGTTTTATTCAAAATTTTAGCTCATTTTGAATTTGATGGCTACAACATGTTTAAAATAAATAATAATAAAAAAAAAAAACAAATAAAAAGTTCTGACATTTTGTCACAGTTTGGTCAGTTCCTGTTATATTTTAAAGCCTGTTTTGATGGCTCAAAAGGAATGTTACCTTTAAATTAGTAGAAAACTGGTGTTAAATAACAGGTCAAAAGAATAGACCATTTTGTGGGTCAGAGATGATGAAAGATGTTAATGTTTGGTTGAGATCATAGATGACAAGTTGACGTGGACGAAGTTTTGTGGGAACATTTCTGCTTCAAGCAAAGTTTTAATGAGAATGTTGTACTTTTCACTTATTTTTCTGTATAATTTTCTGTCTGGAGAAGTCGTACAACACATACTGAACCTTTATGATTTAAGGCTAATATTGCTTTTACAGAAAGTAGTGGAAGAATTGCTCAAGGCAGAGTGTTGATGGCGTTTGTAGGTAGAATTGTCAGGATTTTGATATTCAAACATCTTGTTGACATTGGTGATGTAAAACAGGGCCTGAATTTTCCCCTCAGAAAATATGCAAAAGATTTGTGTATTTCTGATTCAAGTTTCAACAGTTGGAATTCTCTTCAACTAAAGATGCTGTTTGAACATATCTAACATAACATATAGGTAATACGTGTCCTTGGCTTCAAGAACCATTTTTTTCACATGCTAATACAACATTGAGATTTTCTTGCTCATGCAACGTGCATAACAAGAAGATGTATAGTTATTTATTCCTTCATTTTCTCTCCTTTTCTGAAATTGCACATCACAAGGGCAACATGTGAGTGACATGTTTGGCCACAAAGGATTGTTTAGGAGAAAGGCAGACTCTGTTCTCCATTTGCAAAAAGGCTGCCCTTCAAAATTGTAAAAAAGTCTCACAATAACATTTATTTAAATAAAATTGCATAGACTTGAACGGATATCTTATCATCTACTGCACATATTCATCAAGAGAGTCTGAAGAAATCTCTATGTCTGGGACTGAACTGATGAATCCCTACTCTGCATCTGTACTGCAGAAAAACATTAAAAACAGAGCTGATTCAGTGATAGAAATCACCAAAGGAACGCCTCCTGAAATCACTAAGTTCACCACGTCATCACAAATGCAGGTTAAAGTCCTTTCATGCAAAAAAAAAAAAAAAAGCCAAATGTGAACATTATCCTAAAACGTTGCCTTTTATAAGGGACTGACAAAACCTGTGGTCATTTAAAGTGAAATTCTAAATCTCTGCACTAAAAGATGAGGGACCACCCTGCCTATCATGCAGGCAAAGTTTCAAAGTCTTTATGTTTGATAGCACGTGGATGCTTTGAATGCTGAAATGTACAATATACAGGACTGTCTCAGAAAATTAGAATATTGTGATTTATACATTTATTTATTTATAAATATTGCAAGCCTTTTATTATTTTAATATTGCTGATCATGGCTTACAGCTTAAGAAAACTCAAATATCCTATCTCAAAAAATTAGAATATTCTGGGAATCTTAATCTTAAACTGTAAGCCATAATCAGCAATATTAAAATAATAAAAGGCTTGCAATATTTCAGTTGATTTGTAATGAATCCAAAATCTATGACATTTCTGTTTTTTTAATTGCATTACAGAAAATAAATAACTATCACAATATTCTAATTTTCTGAGACAGTCCTGTATACACGTGTGCTCCCACCCACACTGTCTCCTTCAGGACAGACATCATTCAGCAACACAATGCTGCATCTGTGCTGGATTGACCTGCCCCCAGTGCAGCTTTTAACTTAAAACCTTTGGCTCATCGTGACGTTAGAAGTATGACGAAGATGACTACCAGACAAGAACAGATAGTATTTGTGTCCCCAAACCTCTGCGGCTGGTTTCCTCAGCTTGTAAGAGGAGGAGGGGATTGCATTCATTTTTATTTCCACACTGTTTGTGGAAATGGAGTTGTATTATGGTTCCCAGAAAAAAGAGAAACACTACAAATAATTTTCACATTCCGTTTTCATCCAAATACCGGTTTTTCTGTCCCTTAAACGGGACGTGAGTATGGGAGTACACCAGTGATCATCAACTGGCGGCCCGCTGGCGTAATCCGGCCCACCGAACCATCCAATCCGGCCGGCGACTGGATTCTTCTCTGAGAGGATATGAATCCTTGAAATTTGTATGTTTAGTGTTGTGGTGACGGCGCAGGTTATATTCTTTTGCAACAGCAACAGTTTCGCTGCAAATGAGGCAAACAGGTGACGCATTTCAGAAGGCTGGCATGATAAATGCAAAATGTTCTGTCCAGTCATCGTTAAAGGATCTGTTTTCCACATCAACTTTTCATTTCATGGCCTTTGAGAGCCATTTTACTTGAGTTAAGAAGACTTTTCCTATCAATTCCGTGGTGTTTGTTTTTCAAGTGCTCTATAAATAAAGTTGACTTAATTGAGTTGAGGCAAAATATCTCTATCACTCCTGGTGGATGACTGTGGTTTAGGTCAGTGGTTCCCAACCTTTCTTCCTTGTTTCCCCCCCTACTTGTGTCTAAGACCAGCCGGGCCCCCCGACCCCTACCAGCACCAAAATAGTCTTTAATTGAAAAAAAGAACATTAATTATGTTTTTTTGATACATTTCTCTTTGGTTTACTCAGTATACATATGACTTTGTTTTTCTCCAATGTCACCAATGTATAAAATCCGCACAAAAGGACATAAAAGGACATAAAAGGACATAAAAATATTTCTGAAAAATGTCTCTTTTAATATGAGACCAACATGTTTAACATTTTTCCTTTAACAACCTGTCGGAGTAGATTAAATGTTGAGTAATGATATAATAAAGGACTGAAATCATTTCCTGTTTGTCACCAGTGTATAAAAAAACACAAAAAATATTCAAGACATTCATAAATTATTCCTAACAATATCTTATGAATGACTCATTCGCAAATATCATTTTTACAACTGCATAATTTCAAAGCAGACAAAGTTTCGCGCCCCCCCCAGAGAGGGGGGGGCGCGGACCCCAGGCTGGGAACCACTGGTTTAGGTGATAGGAGACTCATAAAGGCTAAAAATGCCTTCAGTTTTGTAATGAAATGAAAAAAAACTAAAAAACAATAAACATCAAATAATAATGTTATGCCAAAATTTGATTTTTATTTAATTTCTATTTGAGGGTCCGGCCCCCAAGGTGACTCTCCGGTAAAATTCTGGCCCTCTTTAAAATATAGTCGGTGACCCCTGGTCTGATCTGGGTCCGCTGGTTTTGTTAGTTAGTTTTTTTATTTTATTAAAATCCCCATTAGAAAAAAAATAGCTCCAATAATTTTCTTTTGTTTGAAATTATTATACCAGTCATTCACCATCTGAGTTAAGGCTGTTGCTGTGGAGTATTTTTCCCTGTTTGCGTGCTGGAAATCAGTAAATAAATTATTCTTTGAAAAATAAAACTGAATTTGTTCAAACACAATTCTCTCCATTATTTTACTCAAAATAGGTAATAAACTTATTGGTCTACTGTTAGACTCAGAAAACTGCAACTTTTTATTTTTTGGTATAGGTATAATTTTTGTAATTTTCCATCTCCCCATTTATTTTCTGTAAAACATAAATTAATTATATGTGTAATCACTGGAGCAACAATAGAAACAATAAGCTGGAGCAGTCTTTCATCAAGAAAATCAACTCCAGGTGGTTTATTTTTGCATGTCATTAACATTAACCCAACTTTTGATGCAGTAACATTTTTAAAATTAAAAATACAGTCTTTATGCTCCATTATCTGATTTACTAATCTAACCGCTAGCTCAGTGTTATTATGCTGTACAGTTCTCTTAAGTTTCTCTATTTTACTTATAAAATAATTATTTAAATGATTTGCAATGTCTTTAGGTTTAGTGAATAAGATGGTATATAGTATTGCCTTTAATTAAATAACTTAAAGTGCTCCATAATCTTTTGCTATCGTGTTTAATTTCATGAATAATATTACCATAGTACTTTTTTTCTTTCTCTCATTTAGTTTAGTAACAAAATTTCTTAATTTACAATAAACTTGCCAATCTGACTTAATGCACGATGATAAAGCTATCTGTTTTGCCTGATCTCTTTCAATCATGTATTCTCTCAATTCTTTGTCCAACCATGGAGAGTTGATGGCTCTAACTGTTGATTTTCTCACAGGTGCGTGCTTATCTATCACATTCGTTATAGTTTCATCAAACTTGTTTGGTTTGGCCTCTGCTGCTCTCACCTGTTCTCCTTCTTTGACAAAATCTTTCCTGCAGATGTGAGCCATGATGCCCGTGGCCAGCGCGTCCCCCATCACATTGACCATGGTCCTGAATCGATCCCTGCGTGACGAGGTGAAGGGTCACAAGTTGGTATTACAACAGAAATATGTGGATGACTTCAGCCGCGTTTAGCCATTCGTAGGGGGGAGATGAGCCTTTACTTACAGAGCCCAGTCAACAGCAATGATGAGAGTGATGTCATCAGTGGGCAGGCCCACGGAAGTCAGCACGATCACCATGGTAACCAGTCCAGCCTGAGGGATTCCAGCGGCGCCGATGCTGGCGGCCGTGGCGGTAATGCTGAGAGGACGGAGAGAGGAGCAGAGGATGACGGGATGTACAGGAAGAGTCACAAGCAGTTAAACCTGGGTATGGATCATTCTGAAGATGAGGGTGTCTCATACCTACTCTCATATCTACTCAGACACTCAGTTATCTATTGCTCTGGATGTCCTGGAACTCTTTACCTCCTCACATATCTCGCTCACAAAACAAATTCACTTTTAAAAAACGACTTAAAGGGGACCTATTATGAAAAACAGGTTTTTTCTTGCTTTAACATATATAAAGTGGTCTCCCCTCAGCCTGCCAACTCAGAGAAGGAGGAAAGCAACCAAATTCTGCAGTGTCTGTACAGCCGCCTGGATGATCCGTCCAGTGTCATGTGGATCTACGAGCCAATAAGATTCTGCTCCCGCCCAGATTTCCATAGGTCTCCTCCGCTGCTGAAAACACGCCCACAACTAACTCCGCCGGCCGGAGCGTCAGCCATTGTTTAGAAGAGGTGGCTGTTTCCACAGCGAGGGACAGTAAAAATGAGGTTTTGCGTCGACATTTACCCTCATAAAAGGATCAGTTCCAACAGTACGGACCCGGAAACTGCACACGAGTCAGCGGTAAGTGCCGTTAATTTTTTATGTTATTTATATTTGTCTATGAGTATGATCTTTGCATGGGCTAAGTATTTAGCTTAGCTCCGGTGTTACTCCGTGTTACGGAGCTCTATTAGTACCGTTATACATTTTTTTTCTGTCTATGGTTTCAGATCTTCCAAGCACCTGAATCTGTTCAACGACACCTTCAGAAGACGCACGGTCCTTCCTTGAGCCAGCAATAGTGCATGCATGTTATTTATATACAACTTATGTTTTATTTTTTTTAACAATAAAGTTGCCATTTGTGAAAATTCAGTGTTGTGATTTCTTTACAGTTAACATGATTAATTTGTCTTGTAACATAAGAAATGAAATGATGAGGAATCGGAGTAAATAACTGTGGTGTACCTCTTTAGAATTCAATTAAATCTTCCTGTGTGAATCAGTGTGAAGACGAGGGAACTAAAGGCAGATTTATGGTTCCGCGTTTCACCAACGCAGAGCCTACGCCTAGGGTACGCGTCGATTTAACGCAGAACCGTAATTCAGGCTTAAGATCCGTTTACACCGTGTAACTGAATGAGAGCGTCCGACTATCACGTCGAGCTGCGTGACATCGGACGCTCTCTGTCCACACTTAAACCGTTAAACTCGCGGCCAGTTAGGACAGTCCTGTCAGGGTTTGACTCTTCCCCCCCAGTCTTTCAGTTTCTGTTTTGCCCCGCCTGTGTCCCATCTGCCCTGATTGTCTGCACCTGTGTCTCGTCATGTCTCGTTATCCCCTGAGTATATCTGGTCTTGTCAATCCCTTGTTCCCTGTCGGACCGTACTGTTTCTACCTCCATGTTTTCCTCGTCAGGTTTTTGTAGCCACGTCCATGTTCTTGTTTTGCATCCTGCCCTGCAGCGCTTTTAGTTAGTTTTTTTGTTAAATAAACCCTTTTTTCGTTGAACTCCTGCCTCCTGCTCTCCTGCGTTGGGGTCCACACCTTACACCAGACGTGACAAGTCCAATACAAAAAAATAAAGCAATGAAATTGATTTTGTCACTGAAGCTCGCTCGCATGGGACACACTTTAATAGTGTACGGAGCCGCTGCTCTTCTGCCCGGAGAGGCTTTGTTCCCTCCCCTGCTACACGTCATTCAGGCAGCCAATCAGCACAGAGCCTCATTATCATAGCCCCGCCCCTCAGAATCCTGCATAGATAATGAGGTTAGAAACGGAAAAACTAGTGACAGGGCCCACAGGCTGAATTTCTGATTTATGTAGAAAAAACAAGCTTTAGATTGTTTTTAAGACATTCAAGGCCTGTTTAAAATATACATTAAATGCCATAATAGGTCTCCTTTAAGGCTCACCTAATGCTGCAGACCATATGACTGTGAATTTATTATTGATATTCACATTAGTAGAATTATTATGATAGCAGTGACTGAAAATATATTACTAATGTATGGTATTATTAGTGCTATTATGGTGTATTAGTATAATTATAGTGTTATTAATATATTGTGATATTCTGCATATATAACGTGTGTGTGTGTGTGTGTGTGTGTGTGTGTGTGTGTGTGTGTGTGTGCTTTTGCTGCTGTTGGTGGTGAGCGTGTCATCACTGCAGCTGAAACTCAAACCTGCTTCTCTTACACGTCATCTCCAGTTTAGTGATTACACTGATTAAAAAAAAAAATGTATTCTAGATTCTGCACTTCAGCCAGCTAAGCTCGTCGGTTATTATTATAACCAGTACTGGAGTTGAGGGGGGATGAGGGGGGATGGCATCCCTCCTGAAATAAAAACGGTCCAAATCATCCCCCCTGTAAAACTGCCATCCCTCCTTTCCATCCATTATGTCATTTCATCAATGAATGTGGTTTTACTGCTATTTCAACATTTAGGGTCATTACCAGAACAATAACACCAGAAAAATAAATTATATGACAATTTTTACCTGTTTCAAGTACATTTTCACTTGAAATAAGTAGAAAAATCTGCCATTAGAACAAGATTTATCTTCTTATTACAAGCAAAAACATCTCGTTCCACTGGCAGATTTTTCTACTTATTTCAAGTGAAAATCTACTTGAAACAGGTGAAAATTGTTGTTTTTTCCAGTGATGACTCTTGTTTTAAGTGTAATGAGATTTTTTTTACTAAAATGAGACATTTTAACTAGAAATAAGACAAATATTCTTGTTATGATTGTGAGTTTTTGCAGTGATCCATGTTACTTATCCTGTGAAGGACAGAGTCATATTGATAAGTTCAGAAAAGTGTTTTTTATTGTTGTGTTTTGATGTATTTGATGTAAGCCCAGTGGATATTTAAAGCTTACAGAAGGCTGCATTTAACTGCTGCTATGTCATTCCTGCAGTATTTCTGCAGGTGTTTTGGTCACTGCTATTATTTGTAATATATTATATTATTTGTAATCAGCACAAATTATCTGTCCCCATATGATAAAATCCACCATCCCCCCTGATTTTTTTTTACAACTCGAGTACTGAATGTAACGCTTGTGTTTTTGGACTTTTAAAGATCCCAGAGCTTGGATGTGATGAATTTAACGTGAAAGCAGAGAGATTGAGGGACGGCGTTGTCCTGCGGGCCGCGGGCCGTCGGGGTTGGGGTTGGGTCAGTCCACAGATGGAGGAGCGGGCCTGGTCAGCAGCCAAACGGCACGGGGACAGGGCACGAAGAGGAAAAATTATTATAATTCTGGCGTGACACAGGAGATGAGCAATACAGGTCACATGGGTTTTACCACCAGGGGATTATAATGGGGGACTGCGCACAGACTGTGGCCACGAGGACAGGTCTGCTCTCACTGATATTACAGCCATCAAATCAGGGGAGGGTCAGGCCGTCCTCCTCAAACCCTGGCCGGCCCGGGGGGGGTCGGCCCCGGAGATGGACCATGGAGTCGGGGTGCTGGTGACGGGTCGCCTGCTAACGGTTGACTCTCCAGAGCTTGGAGACTGATTTAGCAGAAATCAGATCAGACTAAGAAGCTCATACGAGCCATAATCTGTGTGACATTTACATATATGAGAATTTAGCAAATCCCATAATAGCTTTATTAATTCAGAATTAAACTTCATGGGGGATGTTGCGTTTATTTACATGCTGCACTCAGCACACCTCCAGTCGTTTCTGCCGCCGCGTTTGTTCTCACATTTGTCCGGATTGGTCACATGTCGGCGCCTCCTCTTCTCTGAGGAGCTGTTGGAGTTTCACTTTGATTGAAATCATTTTTTTTTTGTATCTGTGTGCTTTCACGAGTGAAGATGTTATATTTGAAGACAGATATCTGGTTAAAATTCTGTTAGCTGCAGCAAAAAAGGCAGTTACTAAGAAGTGGTGCAAAGAGGAACCTCCCACTCTGAGGAACTGGTTGGACATTATAGAGGAGATATTCAATATGGAGAAACTCACACATATACTGAGACTCCAGCAAGCTCAATTTAACACAAAATGGGACAAATGGACATCATATAAGGCTCACAACAGTGACACCACTAGAGAGTCTGAATGAAACCGGAAAAGCATGGATGATGTATCAGGTAAATGTGTATCCCACTGACACTGTCAATGTTCTTTGTGCGTATTCTTGTCCGCAAAAAATCCATAAAATTTGAGTATAAAAAAAAAAGAAATCATTTTTTAAGTGCGAGTTCAGGAAAAACAAGAGAGGAGACCGCACACTTTTGCTCCCCAGTGCAGATTTATTTAGCACATCACACGTCACGTGACGTTTCGAGCGCAATTTTGCTCTTCTTCAGACTAAATGTGGTACAAAAGACGCCCCATTTTAAGCCTCCCCAGGGGGTCACATGGTATAGAAAAGAAAAAAATCTATTCAAAACACCTGGTGTAAAATAAAATATAAAATACAAAATACATGGGCCGCTCGGTGGCGCAGTGGGTTAAGCGGCGGCTCATATACTGAGGCTACCGTCCTCCTCGAATCCAGCCCGCGCACCTTTGCTGCGTGTCTTCCCCGTTCTCTCTCTATCTACCCCTTTCCAGTCTGCATCTCCAATAAAGGGCCACTAGAGCCCAAAAAAATTAAAAAATACAAAATACATGTATCAAAATATCCAAACATCTTACATATTAGAAATTAGCTAGAAATTATATAGTTATTGTTGATTATGGGTGGATTTGTCATTTGTGTTTGACTCTAATTTATGAGTAAGTCTTTTTAACAGAAATGTGTTAATTTTTTATAAAAATACAACCTTGTATGAACTTTAAAATTTAGTCCTAAAACTAAGAGGCGCCTTTGTTTTTTTCTGGTTTTCTTTTTATCACTAGATATGTATGACGGCCAGCTGGCCTGATGTTGCCTTTTCTAGTTATAAGATGTTTGGATATCTGGATACATGTACTTTGTATTTTATATTTTATTTTACACCAGGTGTTTTGAATAGATTTTTTTCTTTTCTATACCATGTGACCCCCTGGGGAGGCTTAAAATGAGGCGTCTATTGTATCCACATTTAGTCTGAAGAAGAGCAAAATGCGCTTGAAACGTCAGAACTTTCAGAACTTTCCACAAACTGACCTTTTATCTGTGATTATATATCCCAGTAAATGTCAGTGGTTTTATGTTCCTTCAGCTTACCTAATGGTGATGATTTGCCCAAAATCGAGCTCGTAATTGTTGACTTGAGCGATGAAGATGGCCGCGACCGCCTCGTACAGAGCCGTGCCGTCCATGTTGATGGTGGCGCCGACCGGCAGCACGAAGCGGATGATGCGCCTGTCGATGTGGTTGTTCTCCAGGAGGCACTTAAAAGTGATAGGCAGCGTGGCAGAGCTGCAGCGTGGGGTGGGAGAGACACAGGCAGAAAACAAGGTTTTTTTTAGTTCTCCTGTAATTCTGAACTGTTTCATGAAATGAAAGTTCATGCTATTTCAGTTTTAAAGGTTTAGCCATTAAGAAAATAAGAAAAACATTGTCTTAAAATGAGAAAAATCCAACCTCGGATACATTCGCTAAACATCATCTAGGACTAGGGGTGTAACGATACACTAATCTCACGATACGGTACGATACACGATATTGAGGTCACGATAACGATACGATATTATAGCAGTATTTTTTTAACAAATTGAATGAATGAACATATGACTGGAAAAAGTCTTTTATTTGAAAGACACAAAATACAAAACAATACTGTGCGTTTGCCCTATTGTTACAGTTTGTAATGCTTTATAACTGTTTAAGTTTTAAAGAGAAAGCCAGGCCAACCATTTTCCACAAACTGAACTAAAAGTAAATGTGAGGTTTGCATTATGCATCTTCAGTTTCATACAAGTACAAATATTTTGCCACAAACCGAATAGTTTCTCTCATGTATGATTTGACTTTTTTCTGTTCCAGAAATTTAACAACTAAAATTAAATAAATTAATAAAAGTAAATAAATAAATACAATTTTACATCATAAAAAAGATTGATTCATGCTCACCTTATAAGTGTAAGAGGAGATTTATTTTCTGTTAAGAATGTTATTTTGGTAATTCAGGGTTCATTATTTTATAAATATATTCTTTATATTCTGATGTAAATCAGGGACTATAATGACACTAGTCAGTTTATCTGTAGTGATTAGTCTGTTTTAGATTGGGCGGAGTGATACGCCACAGTACGGCACTAGGTGCTGTGTTGATGTTCTAAAATCCTACACTGTTGACGGACATTAACACTGGATCTCAGCAGAAGTTGTCCCCGTGTTTATCCTACTCACGACCCCAAAAAGGTTTAATTTAATAAGGTAAGGCTTAACTCTACACCAGACTTAAATAAGTAAAGGTTCAGAGCTCAAAACGGGACCGCAAAACGGGACTAGTTTCATCTGAGCGGAGTAAGATTCTGGTCCGCGGGTCGAGGCGCAGTCCTCACGCGTGGTCGGATGCACGTTACTAGTCAACACAATATATTAATATTAGTAACCCAATATCGCGATACAGTTTGTCCCCTCCACGATACGTATCGTGACAATTTTGTATCGCGAAATTTCGTGGCACGATATATTGTTACACCCCTATCTAGGACAAAATCAATTTACACGACCCCCTGCGCTCAATCACGCCTTAAAATACCTCAGCGGGTACCACACTTGTTATAGTTATTCATCAACCATATATTTAATTCACATTATGACATCACCACTATTCAATCCCTGAGCCTGTATTCCTTGTGCTGAGACGGGTGTTCCTTTTACCTGGATGAGGTTGCCAAGGAGATGAGCAGGGCCTGCAGAATGCCTCTGATGTAGACGATGGGACTCTTCTTTGTGATGAAGAAGTACATGGCCGGGAGGATGAAGAGGCCATGCAGCACCAGTCCCATGACCACAGTGATGGCGTAAAAGCCCAGCTTCTTCCCCATGGCCGAGGGGTCGTCCATCTCTAGGATCTTCCCAGCGACCAGAAACACGATGCCGAAAGGAAAAT
Source organism: Cololabis saira (assembly GCF_033807715.1). Classification (NCBI taxonomy): domain Eukaryota; kingdom Metazoa; phylum Chordata; class Actinopteri; order Beloniformes; family Belonidae; genus Cololabis; species Cololabis saira. The sequence goes on along the minus strand of NC_084596.1, from coordinate 41,675,764 downwards.
ACCTGAAAGTGATTAAAGAAGATGAATCAAAACAGGCAAGACAGAGGACAGCCCAGTGATAAGCCTCCTGCAAGATGATGCTTTGGTGTATAGAGGGAATGCGCATGACGTCACAGATGAGACTTCACAGCGGGTTACGCCCACTGAGTGTCAGAAAGACTGAGTGTCAGAAAGACTGAGTGTCAGAAAGACTGAGTGTCAGAAAGACTGATTGGCAGCGTAAACTTTAAGTTTGAGCAACTGGAAAACATCGTTTTATCGTTTTACAGACTGCTGAAGCAGAGACAAATGGATCGCTGCAATTCACAGAAACAACTGGATTCCAGGAACTGAAACGTGGATTTGTGGTTCCCATTTTGTATCAGGTAATGTTGGATTTTTGGGTAGCTAACGTTAAAAGTTCAGTGTCCTCATCACTTTAATTTCTACAACAAATCCTGCCTTGAAGTTGGACCAAGCATCAAGACTTTTGTATGCCTTCAAGCTTTGCTTCATGTATTTCCCCGGTGTAGAAATTAAGTACCATATTTTCTGGACTATAAGCCGCACCTCCATACAAGCCGCATCTGCTCTATTTAAAAAAAAAAAAAAGATATGCAAGCCGCAGATATTTATGTTGTTAGATTAGATATTTACTACATGTACAGAAGGATTTTGAACTGTAAATGATGTACATGTTTGTACCTAAATAGATCCTTTCTAACAGTGTCTTTTAACACGGCAGCAACTTTGCTGATTAAAACGGGAGAAAATAACCGGTATTTATTTATCTATTTGAAATCTGCTTCTACCTACTTCTATCTGCTAAAGAAGAAGTAGCGTATTCTTCTTTGCATTTATTTTGTCTTAGTTTTGATTCTAATTCCGGTTAGAGCACCCCGAGCGGTGGAAGAAAAATCCACAGAATAGCTGCACCTTTGTATAAGCTGCACGGTTGAAAACCTATGAAAAAAGTAGTGGCTTATAGTCCAGAAAATACTGTACATATAAATATCAGGAAACTGGATTCGTAGCCAAATATTAATGTCCATGGACCACTGGTTCTTGGGGTAACTGTACCAAATATTAATGTCCATGGACCACTGGTTCTTGGGGTAACTGTACGGGTCACTGTCAAGTCCAACTGGCTTTAATTTAAGCTGATAATCAGCTGTTATCCCGTCTTCTCCACTAGTTGCAGACATTTATGCTGATGTTTTTGCCATTCAGTGAGAGTAAGGGAGCTGGTCTAGTGGGGAAGAGACGTCAATGCAAACCCTCTATTGCAGGGGTGTCCAAAGTCAGTCCTCGAGGGCCGTTGTCCTGCAGGTTTTAGATGTTTCCCTGCTTCAGCACACCGTGATAAAAGTAGCTGTGTCACCAACCCAGTTGTCCAGACCCTGATGGCAAGCTGGTGACGACCAGTAATTTGAATCAGGTGTGTTGATGCAAGGAGACATCTAAAACATGCAGGACACCGGCCCTCGAGGACCGACTTTGGACACCCCTGCTCTATTGTATCAGTCTCTCAAGTGGTTTGAGCTGATGGGAATAAGTAGAAAAATACATCCTCTAGTCGAACATTTTACAAAAAGAGATTCTCAGTTGATATCCAATACTTAGTTTAGTTCATTTCAAATGTACTGCTCTTACCAAATAACAATGGCAACAATCTTCAAAACGGCCTCGTTCACACTCTGGCAGAAGTTGACCAACGCGCTTCCGTTGGGTCCCATTCTTCCCAGCATGATTCCTGAATGGAGGAAAAAACAGAACCTTGTTGTAATTACCTGCTGCGGATTCACAAGGATGTTTCTACACATCGTTTCATTGTCTTTGTTTGTGTCGGCTTCAAGTCAAACGCACCCATGGTGGCGGAGAAGATAACAATCCCGAGCACGTTCATGCCTTCGCTGGTACCAGGCGATGTTTTCACGATGACGTCCGGCGGCGGCGTCAGGTCCAGGGAGAAGTTCTGGACGTCCGTGCCGTTGTCGTCCTGGATGCCGTAGATGTAGACCCTGCGTGTGGTGGTTTCGTCCATCACCTGCGACACTGACGGCTTGACGATGAGTTCTGAAACTCTCTGCGTTCGGTACTGGAAAACACGAAAGAGCACAGATGTAAACACAAATACTATAAAAACCGACAGGACACTTAAAAGTAGCTTCAAGAACATGAAGGGAACGCACACAAACCACACTCACGTTTACATTTTCCAGCATCTTGTGATGAAGCAATACATATGTTTTTAAGATAATGGGATTAATTAACCTTTTATGATTAGAGCACAAGATTTGTCATCTTATCATTACGACGGAGTATTAGGGCCAAACTAAGACAAAAAAAACAATGGAAATTACGAGAATAAAGTCATAATGTTGCGAGAATACAGTCGTAATTTATGAGAAGAACAGGAAGAGCACATAGGTGTTTTTTGGAAGAGGAGCTGTCTGGTATAGTATAGTTCAGTATATTATAATATACTATAGTATAGTATAGTACAGTGTAGTATACTATAGTATAGTATAGTATAGTATACTATACTATACTATAGTATAGTATAGTATACTATAGTATAGTATAGTATAGTATACTATAGTATAGTATAGTATAGTATACTATAGTATACTATAGTATACTATAATATACTATAGTATACTATAGTATAGTATACTATAGTATACTATACTATATATTTATTTTAAAAGTTGAAACATTTCCTTGACATCTTGGAGTTAGTTTTAGGGGGCGGAGTCGGACCTTTGGACTCCACCCTGCCCTTCTGCAGGGTTTGTTTTTACATATAAGTACAATGATTTAACACTATCCAGTCCCAGTAAAGCTGGGTCATTTAAGTCTTATCTGGGCCTGTGATGTCACAGTATCCTCAAAACAGTGTTCAGACTTATGCAAACAAAAGTGACAATGTGGTCAGAGTTTTGCCTTGGCAGTCCTCTGAGACTCTCACATTTATGTTCCCAAACCAATAAACTTTTATTTGTATTTGTTTGTTACCTATATGCCCCTTTAAAATAAATAAAACTACAGTTCCTGTTACTGTCAACTAGCCACGATTGACTGACAAACTGTGTTGATCGAATAGGTGACCGTGTAAAATTGATATGAAGCTGCAGCAAGCTTCTTAGCTTGGTTTATCTTTGCACAAAGAAAGGATATCTAGCTTTTATGTTCTCTTTTATGCTCAATAAGCCGATTGAATGTGCCATGGTTCTCTGTTTTGGGAGCGAGTCTCTGTTTCCACGATTTGTGGAAGGTTAATCTCCGAGCGTTGAACTACTGCTCTAATTACAATTGCAGAACATAATAGAAACCTGTCCTGATCCGGTCGGTGTCTCTGTTCCACTTACCTGTTGAAAGGTGGCTTGAACCAGGTTGGCTGGAAACATGTTGCTGGGGAAGAGAATGTGCAGGTTAGTTTCCGAGTCTGAGATGTGATCATGAAGTTTTATCGAAAAAAAAAAAAAGATTTTGAGCTGCAGATATGGAAATATCCACAAACTTATTCACATAAAAAAATGGAACAGATGTACAGCAAGATGATGTTTTTATCTGTGTCAGATGTATAGAAGCAGATTACTAAATGATTGACGTTTTCATTTGTTTCTTAAGCTCTTTCTTCAAAGGTGTTTTCATCATGAGCACTTCTACTGCCATGAACCTGTGATATTATCTTTTTTTTTTTTGTCATTTACTGGAATCTTCCGGTCATTCACTTTCAGACATTTCAGGCCTGCTTTCAGCACTGCTTTAATGTTAATAATAAGGATATGAAAGGATAAGTAGTTTTTTCATGCAGGCAATGTCAGCCGGTGATTGTACCGATGATTTAGTTCAAAGAAAGAATCCGTGAAAGGCTGAGTCTTTGAAGAGCAAAGATGTGCAGATGATCTCCACTTTGATAACAATTGCATGAGAAAAGTGATTAAAATATATAAAAGAAATGTTTCTCAAAAAAGACTGGATCTGAATATGTCAAATCCTGTAGCATGTGACGGTCAACACGTAAAAGAACACGGGGTCAAACCAAAGCTACACGCCCTCAGACCATCGCTGATATAATATAACCACGCTGGAAAACGTACAATATGGAGCTTCAATCACAGAGGCCACTTACAGGTTAGTGCTTCATTAACCTTGCTAAGCGGTGATGTTGATGTCTCTGGGCTTGGACCGCAGAGGGGTCAAAAGTATTCACATTCATTACTCAGGTAGAAGTATAGATACTAGAGTTTAAAAATACTCCTGTAGAAGTTGAAGTATCAACTCAAGTTTTTTACTCAAGTAAAAGTATAAAAGTACTGGTTTCAAAACTACTTAAAGTATAAAAGTAAAAGTAATGTAAGGGGGAAAAAAGCCATAAAGGACAAAAGCTATTGAAAATGAATGCATCTTAGTATAATACAAATATATTAAAGAAGCATATATGTGTACTATTGAGCATTAACATGTGTTTCAGAGAGCAGGAGATATGATGACTAGTTGCCTATAAGTATTGTAATGGTGCAAAAAGTCAAACTTCAGAGGCATGTTATCATTTATCCTAACCTTTATTGGAATGTACATCCAAGTTTAGTTGCAGGAATCTGAGGGAACGGATGTAAGAACAAAACTGGACAAGAACATCTGAAACAACCACAACCAAATTCACTCTATCCGGATGGAGCAATTTAACTGGATAGTTTTTATTTAAAGGCCGAAATGAAATAGAGTAACGAGGCTGTTTTTAAAATGTAAGGAATAAAAAGTACAGATAATTGCGTGAAAATGTAAGGAGTAAAAGTAAAAAGTCTTCTGAAAAATAATTACTCCAGTGAAGTATAGATAACCAAAATTTCTACTTAAGTAAGGTAACGAAGTATTTGTACTTCGTTACTTGACACCTCTGTTGGACCGTCACACGTGGAAATGTATACTGCAGTCAGTCAAATTCTGTATTCAGCATCTTTTTTTTTTGAATAAATGGGCATCGTATGCTCTAGACCAAAGACCAAAAGAAAAGACTATCCAAACTGTTATCGTCAACAAAAGCACAAACCCATGTCTGTCATGCCGCTGGGTTGTATCAGTGATGTTGCCAAAGCTCTTTCACGCTTCTGTGATGCCAAAGTGAGACAGAAAAGAACTCTGCCGGCTTCAAGGTTACACGTCTCACCGTGTTTGCAGCATTTGTGCAAAACTAAATCAACATCTTTTATTTTGCAACCTTAACAAAACCATTTCTGTTTTGAAATATACAAAGCATGAACAATGCACTTTTGTATACCTTAAGATGTTTTTTGGCAGACTAATGCTTTTTCATTAGTATCATTAGTGTGGTATCATCAAAAACAACACTTCCTTCTCAGTGTTGTGAGAGGAAATGATGATAGAAAGTGTTAAAAGCTTTCACGTCTCCAACATTTTTTGCAATGTGTTGCAGGTCGGAAATGCACGGATGGATTTTTATCAATAAAGAGAAAGAAAATGATCAGGATGAAAAAAAAGAAATACATCTGGTTTCCAGTGTCTGCAGAAAAAAAAAGAGAAGAAAAACCTTTTTAGAGTTTTGATGGACCTCAATGGGCACTTACAAGAGCACTCATTTTTCAGGAACCTGAGAGCATGTTGACCTCCCTGCCATGGAGCTGCTTGTGCAGTAGAGACGGCCGGGATGCTCACTAATTGGGATGCATCAAAGGATTGCATGTGAATCTGAAGGATCATTTAGACCAGAAAAATATATTATGACGGAAAAAGAATCTCAAGTGGGGAAAAAAACAAAACAGACACAGGTGAACTCAAAATTTCTTTGACGACCTCTTAACGACAGGAAGTAAGATAAAAATAGCACATGCTGCCATTGCTTATACTACTTAGTTGTGCTATATACAACCATAATTATCAATCTTTCTGTGCGTTTGAGTTTGTGATTGTCCTCTTTTTAGTTGGCCTCTTACTCTCCCACAACGCACGTTTGACTCCCACAGGTTGCTCTTTCTTACTTGTCCTGCAACAAGCTTGATGTCTGAACCCGCTGTTTCTGTTAGCTGTGTAATAGTAACACATTTTAAAAATCAAATCACAGATCTGGGATGCAGTCATCGCAGTTATGCCGCAAATGCTATATTTTTCATTGATCCACACCAAGGGCGTAGGTTTGGTCTCAACATTGGTAGGGACGATATAACAGCATAACCTGCATGTTCACTTTTTGCTGGGGACGGGACATTAATAAGACCAAACAGATTGGGTGAACGGGGGTCAGGGATACATTTGTCACGAATATGAACCTAATTAATTGATAGGCTAAATGATCAATGCAAAATAAATCTGTATTGACTTATACTAACTTTCATGTGTATTGAGTCACCTGATACACGGTTCCATTCAAACCTTTGTTTTCAAAAACTACTAATGAAACATTTTGAAAACTTCCAGAATATTCCAGGATTTTATTAGCAATTTAAATTGCAATATTTGAACATAACTTAAATTATATTAACATGAGTGGGGGGCATGGTCAAGTCATCAGCCAATCAAACGTGCCTTTGAGGGAAAAAAAAAATGGACCGGCAAATTCAGCAAGTGAAAAGGGGTAAATGTAAGTCTGAACATAATGAAAATAATTCACTTAATAATGGTAGGGTCAATTCTATCCTTACAACATTTGGGAACACAATCTAAATTACCTTTATATCTGAACTCATTATATAATGCAAATAAGGTTGCTTAAAAGTTGGTGGGGACAATTTGAGCCTCCTGAAAAGTTGCTAGTGTTATGTCCCTACCGTCCCTATGCAAACCTACGCCCTTGATCCACACACTGCTTCATTTCCAGTTGAACAGTTAACAGCATGACCTTCGATACAACTTGGATTAATGCTATCAGGACCAATATCAGTCATGGATCTGCAGCTGTTTTGCAGTTCACCAGACTGGATCTCACTTTTAAAGGAGCAATGAGTAAGATTATAGGTCAAAATATCCCCAAATAACCTGGAAACAGCAAGAGAATGAGAGGACATAAGCTCAGTCCCGTCATAAAATGATGACTGTGTATTTGGCTGCAAAGATATCTGCCGAGTCAGCGTGCTAAATAAGGAGCATCGGTCTCGTAATACCAGTTTCTGTCAAGTTTCACGGTAGCAAGCAACACAGCGGTCTCACTACAACATGATGACACGCAGAAGTCGCGCGGTTTGTGGCCGTACTTGAACTTGCTGTCAGTCATGTAGGCAGTAGTCGAGTTGAGGGGGGATGAGGGGGGGTGGCATCCCCCCTGAAATAAAAACGGTCAAAATCCATTTCCATCCCTTATGTCATTTCATCAATGAATGTGGTTTTACTGCTATTTCAACATTTAGAGTCATCACCAGAAAAATAACACCATAACTTATTTGACATTTTTCATCTGTTTCAAGTAAATTTTCCCTTGAAATAAGTAGAAAAATCTGCCAGTGGAACAAGATTTATCTTCTCATTACAAGCAAAAAAAAAACTTGTTCCACTGGCAGATTTTTCTACTTATTTCAAGTGAAAATCTACTTGAAACAGGTGAAAATTGTTGTTTTTTTCAGTGATGAGTCTTGTTTTTTTTTACTAAAATGAGACATTTTAACTAGAAATAAGACAAATATTCTTGTTAAGATTTAGAGTTTTTGCAGTGATCCATTTTACTTATCCTGTGAAGGACAGAGTCATATTGATAAGTTCAGAAAAGTGTTTTTTATTGTTGTGTTTTGATGTATTTGATGTAAGCCCAGTGGATATTTAAAGCTTACAGAAGGCTGCATTTAACTGCTGCTATGTCATTCCTGCAGTATTTCTGCAGGTGTTTTGGTCAGTGCTATTATTTGTAATATATTATATTATTTGTAATCAGCACAAATTATCTGTCCCCATATGATAAAATCCAACATCCCCCCTGATTTTCTTTTTCAACTCGAGTACTGCATGTAGGTACTGTCTCCAAATAAACAGAAACAGCAAGGATGGATGAAGCTCTCGGGAAGAGAACTCTAGAGAACCGGTACGGAGAAAAAGACCTGTCAAGAGGTGAAAAATGAACAGATGAAACCTTAAAAAAACGAAAGGAGAGGTTTTTCCCCGTTGGAGACGGCTCGTGGACAGCAAGGAAAGCTTATGAATGGCTGCTGATTTGGTTGAGTAAGTTATTTATAGGACGGTTCAGCACCAAATGCATTGATCTCCTCTAGCCCTGCCTGCCTGCCTGCCGTACGCCGACGCAGCGCTGCTTTGACTCCTTTCAGAATTACAACCGCAAACACAAAAACACCTGAGAAGGACGGTTTGGAAATGGAGATACTTTTAGAATTGATGGCGAGAAAAGAAAAGGGAAACTGAGTCAGCCTCAGTCAGAGATATTGATTTCTTTTTTTTCCATATTCTATGTTTTGATTCTCAGATAAATGATTTTAGGTAAAGATGAACTTCCTCATGTTGTTGTTTCACCTTATAAAAAGTACTTATGTGATCTGAGGAAGTGTTTGCAGTTTAAATGACAGGATTAATAATAATAATGATGATGATTATCATTATTATTATAGTTGTTTTCATCTTCGTGGTCTCAAAAAAGCACTTTAAATTGACTTTGTGTATAAAATGCGCTGCAGAAACGAAGCAGCTTTCACCTGCCTCTGATGAAGGCTGCTGGGATAAACTGTTGGGGTATTATTTAATCATGAATAAATGACATTATCCTGAAACGGCGTGCGCATTTTTGAACATTCTGCTTGAAATGTTGTGATGTCAGTAAAGCATCAGTGGTCAGCAGACTGGGATGGAAGGATTTGTGCAGCATACTCTCATAATAATTTCATATATATTTGTTTTAGATAAACAAGTGTGGAAATTAAATCCATTCTAATAACGCAGTAAATCTACAAGGGGTGGATAAGGCCTACCTGAGTTAATTATTTCAAAATAAATTATTTGATTTAGTTGAAACTTTGAATCCTATTTACTGCTCTGAATCAGTTGCACTACACTGAAAAAAATACATCTAAGGGCATGTAAATAAAACATATTTAAATCTGTGACATTAACAATTAAAAATGAAGTTTGTTGCTTTACATGAATACATCTAGTTTTGAACTTAATCTGCATTTGTTCAAAAAACCAGACATTGCATTTTTTCCTTAACAAGCAGTATTTCTGTAATCCCAGGCCACTTTTCATTTACACACAAACAACAAGAAATTATCTTGTTGTATTTACTTTTCCTTTAACAATTTTAATCTATTGGGCAGATTGACCAACGTTTAGATGAAACATGCTTTATTTGTTTAAGTAGAAACCACTGTAAAAAATATCTTGCTTGATCTACTTTAAAAAAATTACGGCAACATTTTCACATGAGATTTTTATGTAGATCAAGAAAGACTAGTCTTTGTATAAACTATTAGTATGTACAAAATTAATTTGCAAGTAAAGTCAACTTAATTTTAATTAAAAAATGTCCTTCTTTTCTTTTTTCCTCTTTTTCTCTTCCTTTTTCTTCTTTTTTTTCTTTTGTTTCCTTTTTTACTTTTTTACTTTTTAAAGTCAACTTAATTTTGAATTAAATAAAGTAAACTTAACACAATTAAGTTGACTGTACTTGCAAAATGTATTATTTACATACAAAAAATTAAGTCATTTATACAAAGACTAGTCTTTCTAGATCTACATAATAATCTCATGCAAAAAGTTGCCTTATTTTTTTTAAGTAGATCAAGCCAGATATTTGTATCAGTGTATGGGCCACTTCCTGTCATGAACCCCCCCGTGAAAAGACGCAGCGCGGACAAAGAAGAGGGTCAGTCAGACATCAAGGTCAGCGCTGCATTAGAACGGCCCGTAAATCCCACCCACTGCAGAGCGCCAGTCCCAATCACAACGCAAACGTCACAACTCTGCCTCACAGATTAAAAGACATATTGTGTTTTACAGCTTTTTGCATGAAACGGTGGGAGGTCAAAAACATGTGGGCAAAAAAAAAAAAAAAATGCTTGTCACTGAAATGAGTATTTTTCTGCATCTGGACTTCTTAGAGGAGCAGCTCAGTGGCCCGACGTGTTTCTGAGCCAGAGCGAAGCCGGGTGAGAGCCCAACCTGACCTCAAGGCTCACGATACGCACGGTATAGTTCACATATTCAGCTCCGTCACACGTTCGTGCACACTAACACTCGCCAGCGCGGTCGGCCCAGCCCATTTGCGAGCGCACTGATGCAGCAGGCCGAGTCCCGCATGATAGATGAAGGCTGTAAAGAAGCTTTGCGAGTTAAATCCAAACACAGCTGTGCTCTGTGGAAAAGAGAAAAAAGCACACACGCACACACACACACACACACGCACACGTGCGCACGCACACAAATATAAACTGAGCCGGTGAATGACAGTTGGATTTCATTTTAATACAACTCTGGTTGAAGTTGATTCATCTGCCCACAGTTTATCCATAATTCATTAACACTCTTGTTGGGAAATAGAGCACATTAGCAGACTAAAGAGGCACCGACTATGAAGAAATAGAGTATTTCATTAGGGATGATTATAGAAACGGATGCCTATTCATGTTTGGTTGGCGGGTCACTCGACCCGGGTTCACCTCCGACCCAGCAACCCTCGGCAGTCCTAATTAACTTAGCACAATAACCCAGTAGCACATAAGGCTGCAGGATTTATACTCTGACCTCAAGCATTTCTCCCACCTCAGGCCTCAATGAGCACTCAGTGATTCAGTGATACGCTCAGTCCTTGTTTTAAACATTTCAGAATCCGACTGCAGAGCGAAGCCATTACAAGTCATCCCAGTTTGATTGCTTATGACATGAGCATGTAACCGACTCTTCTTTTTGCCCGGTGTTCACGTTAAAAGCATCGCCCTCAGAGACACTTTATAGCAAACATGAATTGCTTTGTGATTGCACGGCTTTTCTGTGAATAATTCTCACGCTGCCATGGTGAGAGACACAACGTGTTATTAGTTTTCTCAAACTTGACGTCTCGCCTTTGTCCTCAGTTCTGGACTTTGTTTTTCAACCATATCCACTTATAGCTATTTTTGGAACCCCTTCTGTTGAGTTAGCTCTTAACTTTACACAAAAACAAATCATTGCATTTACTCTCTATTAGCCAGACGTGTAATACTGCTACACTGGAGGTCCACCAAGAGCCCTTCCATAGCCCAATGGCTTAGGGATGTCATGTTCTTTTTGAAAATGGAGAAAATAAAATATACTGTGAGAGGTTCAAGGAAGAAATTCTATGACATATGGCAGCCCTTTATAAAACATTTCAACGAGTTAGTGAAGCCTCCTCCTGATTGAGCCCATCAAGTACTAGTTTTTCAGTATGTACCCATGCTCTCATGCTAGCTGAATCGTTTTCTTGGTCCTTGAATTTGCCTTCCTGTTGAGCTACTAGCCACGAGATCCATCCCCAGCCAGTATTAGGTGCTACAAAATTAGAGGCGCCTTTTTTTCTTTTTTCTAGTTTTTCAATTTGATTTTATTCCTTTTGGGGTAATATTGTTGTGGCAGGGTGGAGGAGCGGCAGCCCTCCGTGTCCTCTCTATCCTGGCGGTCGGGCCCCCGTAGCACTCGCCCTGCTACACTGGCGCCCAACCGACAGGATAGAGAGGACACAGAGTTTTGTGCAGAACCCTTTATTTAATCCACAACCCGCCACACGTGCACAAGCACAGCATCACACAGCTCAGCAGCTTCAGCTTCAGTCTCCCAACGACCCCTTGCTGCTGTCCAGCCCCGCCTTATCAAGGCTGGCAGGGTGGAGAGCAGAGGTGGAAAAAGTACAAAAATATTGTACTTAAGTAAAAGTACAAATTTTCTGCTTGAAAATTACTTAAGTAAAAGTAAAAAGTACCCATTAAGAAAATTACTTAAGTAAAAGTATAAAAGTACCTCAACTTAAATATAATAAAGTACCAAAAGTACATGGTGTAAAATGTACTTAAGTACAAAAGTAAAAAGTACAAAGTACAAAGTACAAAATTCAAAGTACAAAATTATTTTCAAAAGGATTGCAAAGAAATGAAGAATCCAAGAATTTGCTTACAACTCTAAATAAAGGTGATATTATTCTGACCCCTTTAGTGTTTGTTTCCATTACCCCATTTTAATTTCTCCCTTTGCTCATCACTGCTGCTGTCCCCCATTGGCCCCGCTGACAGGTCCACCCCCAGCCTGTATATGCAGTGACAACATTTAGCAACCCCAGCTGATAAAGGATGAGACTTTTGAACTTTTAAATGCCAAAACCACCTTAGAAGGGGTGGAATCAAAGAATGATGCGCATGGACACGCGTCGGCTGCCGCTCAAGGCTGATTTATGGTTCCGCGTTACACCAACGTACCCTACGGCGAGGCTCTGCGTCGATTTAACGCGGAACCATAATTCAGGCTTCAGTCCTCCTCGGTACTCGACGCGACGGCGGTTCCTCCAGCCTTCCGGCCCGCCTCTGCGGCGCAACTCTCCCGGGAGCTGCGGCTCCTTCTCTGTATATTCACGCGCCCCCCTTCCTTCCCGTCCGACTTATGGTTCCGCGTACCCTACGCCGTAGCTCTGCGCCGGTGTAACGCGGAACCATAAATCAGCCCCCGCTGTGCTGTTCTTTAATTTGTAGCGAGTAACGACGTGTCCAATTTTAAATATAGCGGATTAAAAGTACGATTTTTTCCTTGAAAATGTAACGAAGTAAAAGTAAAAGTACAGAAAAATTAAAGTATCAATAAAAGTACAAATTCTCAAAAATCTTACTTAAGTACAATAACGAAGTACTTGTACTTCGTTACTTTACACCACTGGTGGAGAGGCTGACGGGACACACCTGTGTCCCATCAGCCTGAGTGGCTGCCGCTCCTCCACCCTGCCACAATTGTCTATTGCAGTTTTTTGTTGTTTTTTTTTTACCTTTATAATATATTAGTGTAATATGTTACTATTTTATATATGTATATATATTTGTGTTTTGGGTGTTTTGTGTTTTGGGGGGTTATAAAGAAGAAAAAAGATATTTGTATTGTACTCTATTGTGAGCAATGATGTACAGGATTTCTTTTTGAATAAACAAATCTTTAAAAAAAAAACTTGACGTCTGGCTGGAGTCACAGTCTTCTCAGGTGGTGTCACCGTGACAGAGTACACGAGGACTGCGTTAAACACGCTGGTGGATAAACACCACACACACAATCACTTTTCTGCATGTTTAAAGGTATTGTGACATGAAAAACACATTTTTTTGATTTTTTGTGTTTTGTTGGGTGTCTTGACATCAATTACACCCAAAAAAAACGAACTTTTAACATTCAGTGTATTGTGTGCTTTCTGGGATTTTCCGCATAACTATGCAAAAACGGCGCATCTGGTTTGGTGGCGGATCTAGACGTAACGGTCCGCTAAATCACCGCCCCCTCCACCCAGCTCCCTGCCTCCTCTCCTCTCCAGCGCACCATAAAGGCTGATTTATGGTTCCGCGTTACACCGACGCAGAGCCTACGGCATAGGGTTACGCGGCGACGCGCACCGTACGCTGAACCCTACGGCGTAGGCTCTGCATCGATTTAACGCGGAACCATAAATGAGGCTTAACACGGAGCTTTTTAGAGCCTCTTCTGTTCTCATCATGCCTTTATTTTTGTGATTGTTTGCTGTGGACTGCTTCGCCGTGCTGCTTTTCCGTGCATGCTTCGCCTGTCGCTCCCAGCTTAACTCTCAGACGCCGCTGTTAGCGTATTGCTTGCGGGGAGCTACGGTGCTGCCTTCCAGTCCTCTGTTCACGGACATCCCCGGGCTGTAGTCGCCCTGTCTGGGCTGTGTGTGTGGGTGTTTGTGGTTCGGTGTGCGCGCGTGTGTGTGGAGACGGCAGAAGTGTGTAGCAGTTGGGTTGGAGGAGGTTTGGAGGAGGAGCGGGGCAATGATTGACAGGAAAGGGGGAAAAGGACGCGTTTTTCACTGCGCAAAAAAACACCGTCATAAAAAGCTTTTCTTGTTACACCCTTTTAGACACATTTGAGGGATGTTGGCCAAGACTTTTAATAGTGTTAAAAGCATGTTAAAAATGATGTCACAATACCTTTAAGCTTATTCACCAAGCTCCAAGTGTACGTCAACACTGTAGTAGTCGTGATAGTAGTTAGGGATGGGAATCCAGAACCGCTTCATGTTCAGAACCGGTTCCCAGTGTTTCAATTCCTTGGAATTGTTTGCCAATTTTGTAAAACAATTCCCTTTTCGATTCCAGTGGGCACGAATGATGATCATTACGCATGTTTCATAGCAACATGTGTAAGCCAGCAGTCAGTAGTAAACATGGCGCCCAAGCGATACAAACGCTTAAACGCCTGGTTACATCTCAGTAAAAAATATGACAACAGGGCAACTTGCAATACTTGCCAAGTAAATCATTCGTCAAATGGTTAGGGTTGCAGATTTGCAAAATACACAGTTTGATTGGATTTGACTTGATTGTGTTTGTCACTGGCTGACAGTTTTATTTTTGAGTACTCAGTTCATTTATCCTTTTAAAAAGGAGAATTTTAATATCTATTAGAAAATTGTTGGACATTCTCGTGGAATTGCCACAGAATGTGTATATTATATGAATAATTTAAGCGGTGAAGGAACATGGATTTACAGCTTTCTTGTTTTGTCAGGAAAGCTGTTATTCAGTCAACGAGAATGTCGTATTGAGACCTGAACCTTGGATGTGTTGCAGGGCTGAAAGAATACTAAAGAATTGAATGTGCTCTGGTGAGTTTATCATCTTCATCTTTCAGGTCTCATTTCTCAACCTTCCTGCCTATTCACGTAATCCAGAGACGGATAACAATACGATCCATTTTCAGCTTCTTTGCTCTACTTGCAGAAAAAAACATCAGCATGTGTGTATGTACACACAAGTCCAAAGACATGGATGTGTGTCGCCATGGCAGCGGTCCGGCTGTCCGGCAGGGAATACGAGGTTCGTGTGAGTGTTTCCCGTGGGATTGTCGCTGCTTACCGAATGAGATCCAGCAGCGCGTCGGCAGAGCTGGTCATTGGCTTCTTGCTTTCTTCAGAGTCCTCCTTCTGGGCGGCGCCGCCGGGGTGGATGATGTACACCATGACGATGCCCACCACCACGGCAACAAACGTGGTCCACAGGTAGTAAGAGATAGTCATGATGCCCAAGCGGCTGGAGCATTTGGCATCCAGAGCCGCCAGACCAGACATCAGACTGACGGGAAGAGAAACAAACACAGAGGAGAGACAGAAAGACATTAGTAACTATAAGAGACTATGAAAAATGGCAGCTTTAAATTGAATTACATAGAAAAGAATAAGATATTAGAAAAGTTGAGTTCATGGATGTATTTGTCCATTACATCATGGAAATAAGTGTTTCTGGGTTCTGGGTTATCTTACAACGTCATTGTGCCTCCCATTCCTGAAGGAGGATGCAACGTTAAGCTCCTATTGAAAAAAGTTTCTTTAAGCTTCACAAAATATTCAGATAGGTTTACTATCCACCCTCCTTTACGTGTCTTTACGGACAAAAACCTGACTGCAGCTTTTACTGAATGCACAAGGAGCTGTTGTTCGGTAGCAACACTTGTAAAAAAGTAAACATTTCTTTATACACTTTTCATAGTTGTATTACCCTTGTTAGGTCTGAGAGACTTCAGAAGATTTTCTCCAAACACAACATCCCTGCTCAGAAAGTATCGATACCCTCACACAAAAAACAAAAACCAAACTGAATCTGCATCTTGCACCAAGACCAGACCAAACATTGAGCTTCATGGTGTCTTCATGACATCTAACAGGCTATAGTCACTCAGTTTGAACATATGAAATGTTTTTCTATGTTCTATTGTGAATCAAATGCTAAGTATTTGCGTGAGCGTTGCAGATCATTGCATTCAATTTTATATATCTCCATTTTTTTTTTAACCCTTGTACTGTCTTTGGGTCAAAATGACCCAATTCTTCTATCCTTCTTTCCTCCTGCTCTCTCCTTCCTTCTTCCTTTCCTCCCTTCCGTCATTCGTTCCTTTATTACCTTCTTTGCTTTTCTTTCCTTCTTTCCTTACTTTATCCATTCCTTCCTTCTTCCCTCCCTTCTTTCTTTCCTTTTCTCCATTCCTTCCTCCCCCTTCCTTTTCTCCCTTCTTTCCTTTCTTTCTCCCTCCCTTCCATCTTTTCTCCTTTCTTCCTTACTCCCTTTCTTATTTCCTTCCTTCTTTTCGCCTTTCTTCCTTACTTCATTCTTTCCTCTATTCCATCTTTCCTCCCTTCCTTACTCCCTTTCCTACTTCCTTCCTTCTTTTCTCCTTTCTTCCTTCCTTCCTTCTTTTCTCCCTTCACCCTCCCTTGACCCAAAGACAGCACAAGGGTTAACAGATTTCACTATTCCTGCATTCCTGCCTTGACTTTCCTCCTCAGATAGTTTCAGTCATTCACTCCTTAGTTCATGTGACCAGAGTATAGCACTTGCTGACCAAGGTACAAAAGACTCTAATGACTCTCAGGAGACAAAAAAAAAAGACTTTTACTCAGCATTTAGAAAAGTACTCACACCATTTTTAACTTCTTTACACATGTCCATGTTTCCAGGACCAAATAAAACCTGTTGCTTCACGTGGACAAACAGCTAGGAGCCAGAGGTTTTCATGCGGATCGATCCAAGCTGCTGAAGGCTGGATGTTATGGCCTGAGGAATAAGCCTTATAGCCTCAGAGAAATCATTTATTGGTACCAATCTTAATGAGCATAGTTGTTAAATGTTGAACTAATCCTTCAAATTAGACCAATTACAGATGAAGCTGCTAAAGCTACCGCTGAGTGGCTTAAGACACCCTGTATAGCTCACAATGGATCACCATTTAACCTCAGCAAACAGGCCTCGTCCCTGCACGTGCAAGTACATAATCTTTTTTTTAAAGCATACTATCATTTTGTATTTATCAGAAGACGAACTGACAATGGCTCATCAGCAGCGTGTCAGTGCAGGAGAGGTTAGTGTCGCTGCAGCCACAATCAGTATGACAAAGAAAAATAATGCCCAGGTTGGTTTGTTGTTGTTTTTTTTTAACTAATCAAAGTATTTGTTGCACTAAGGATGAAAGTGCATGATGAGGTTCCACTGAGAAAATGTGTCAGGGGGGTCCGGTCAGGAGATATTTACACCCATTCATTCGTCACCCGTTTGTATTCACGAAGAAACAGACCTGCCATTTGGGCAGAGGTGGGTAGTAATGAGTTACATTTACTCTGTTACATTTACTTTAGTAAGTTTTGGGGAAATGTTGTACTTTTAGGAGTAGTTTTGAATCACTATACTTTGTACTTTTACTTGAGTAGATTTGTGAAGAAGAAACTGTTCCTCTTACTCCGCTACATTAGGCTACGTTGAGCTGTTACTTTTCTTTTATCCCTTTTATCCGCGTACGCGTCAATCTCATGACATCACTGGGTAATTCTTTGGGAAAAATATTTGTTTTTGCATGTTTTGTCACATTTACACAGACTCAAACACACACAGAGTTTCTATGAGTTCATGTTTGTTCTAGTTCTGCCTGGTTAAAAAAGAAAAGTACAAAGGCTTGAAATTTTGTGCTACTGGTGCTTAATTTATTTTTTTATTCTGTTATTTTATTTATTTTATTATGTATTAAAGTACTTGAATTTACTTTAAGATTATTTTAATTTAAGCTATTTTTTATTAATTTTATTTTATTTTATTATTTTATTGATTTAATTTGCCTGAAGATGATTATTTTGTACTTTTGTCTGTTTGAATGGTTGTGTTAAAAAAATAAATCAGATGTTACTCAACAGTTACTCAGTACTTGAGTAGTTTTTTCATCAAGTACTTTTTTACTTTTACTCAAGTAATTATTTGGATGACTACTTTTTACTTCTACTTGAGTCATATTATTCTGAAGTAACAGTACTTTTACTTGAGTACAATTTTTGGCTACTCTACCCAGCTCTGCATTTGGGACAAACGTACACTTTTTCAACATCTGTGTTGTTCGGAGTGGGGTTTTTCTTTCATTTTGAGAACAGTAGTTATTAAATTCAAGAGGAGACGGCTGCACAAACCGGCCAGTGACATGTTTGCTCTACAAACGCAGTCTGCACCGTGAGCAGGACGTCTTGTCTGTCATGTAACAACAACGACTAGTTCACGTGTACATCGTTGTCAAACATTAGTTGACTTTACTCTATCGTGCATGTTTTCTGTAGCTACCATGACGGCCACAGATTCTCCAAGTCCTGCAAAAGTCTTACAAGCAATGCTTTATAGCAGAAGTTCTCAACTGGTGGGTCTGGACCCAAAAGTAGGTTGTGGTGCCTTTGGCTCAGGTAAGATAAAGTTATCAGGTAAATATATATATGTAATATATACTGTATTTTCTGGACTATAAGCCGCTACTTTTTTCATAGGTTTTCAACCGTGCGGCTTATACAAAGGTGCAGCTATTCTGTGGATTTTTCTTCCACAGCTCGGGGCGCTCTAACTGGAATTAGAATCAAAACTAAGACAAAATAAATGCAAAGAAGAATACGCTACTTCTTCTTTAGCAGATAGAAGTAGAAGCAGATTTCAAACAGATAAATAGATAAATAAATACTGGTTATTTTCTCTTGGTTCTGTCCTGTTTTAATCAGCAAAGTTGCTGCCGTGTTAAAAGACACTGTTAGGGAAGGATCTATTTAGGTACAAACATGTACATCATTTACAGTTCAAAATCCTTCTGTACATGTAGTAAATATCTAATCTAACAACAGAAATATCTGCGGCTTATATGCAGGTGCGGCTTATAGTCCAGAAAATATATACATCATTTTTTTGCGTTACCTTAATTTCCCTTTTTGATTTCACATTTGTGCATGGCAGCACTGTTAATTCTGCACAATCTGCGGTTTAAACTACACCATCTTTTCATCAAATACATTTTAAAAGTAGAACATTTTCCTTGATTTGAAATACATGCAGAACAATTTAGCATTTTCAAAATGTGTTTGCATTTTGATTAACAATCAGAACTGATGGAAGGTGATTGAAGGTGAAATGGTGCTGGCTGTTTCCCCCCATAAGGGTCTGCAGCAGACGGGTTCCCAGCCCGCCGTCCCAACAGCTACAACATCTATCATTTCAGTTTGACATTTTCTATCAGACCATCAAGGTTTAATTAACATTTAATCACAATTACGGCTGAAATGTTACCTTGGTGGCATCTGCAACACTTTGAATCCACTGTGCTGCAGTTATATAATGAACCACCTGCTGTTTCTCTATTGTACAGCAACAGGGGGACATATTATTGAACAGTAAAATCTCTGTGTACATATACTTATACTTATATATACGTATTTGGAGGGCCTGATCACAAGCTCTCACATACCACAACCATGTCAATGAGGTTTGGGCGGCAGAATCTGAAAGTATGTCATTCAGTGAGCGGGTCAGATTTGCAGGGGACTGTGACATCACAGATCCACATCAGGGAAGAATCACGAGGCTCTGCATCTCTATCACAACCCAACTTTACAACATGAACAGAGTTCTAAAAACATGCTAAAAAGGCAACGTTTGTATCGTATATATATGTCCATTTTAAAGAATGAAATTAAGTTCTGGGCAAAGGTTATATACCTCTGATAATTGTGTTTACTAAATAAAAACTTGGTAACTGCAGCCATGACAACAGAAAAAGGACCTTCCCTCAGCGGTTCGCAGTCCAACCTCCGGGGCCTCATTGTATGCTGCTTGTCTGGCTCTACTGCAGCTAAGAAACGCATAACGACTTATGAACAACTTTTGATTAGGAACGGACGATAAGACACTTGGACTGCATATTTAAAAAGCACACTTTTAATGTCAGGCTGTATAATCTGAAGCAGTTGTTGATTTCTGCTCCTTTTTACATTGGATAGATAAGACATGATCTTTATTTAACGTACTCTGCTGCCTCTTTGGTACATGCATTTATACATGACATCCCATATAATGGGATGTTGTAAAAAGGTTCAATTAAAAAAAACAGTGGAAAAACATTAGTAATAAAGTGTGAAGACTTGCACCTTTTAAGCTAATTCATATCGATCTAATTATTTCCTCAAGCTCAGCACAGGAAAAGAGGCTAATACTTTATATACTTCTACATGCTTTATTTAGAAAAGCAAAGCATGTGAACATTCACGCAACAGATGAGCCGACGGCTGGCGGGAGCGCGGTGGGGTTTGTTGATAACAGGAGCTCCTCATCCTCAGAGCCCAAACTGTAAAATTGATTCCTTGTTGCAGCAGCGGGATGCTAAATCAACAGGCAGCAGGTTTAATTGCTTGCAGGCTGCAAGCAATTAAACAAACTGAAAAGCCTAAGGCCACTTTTACACATATTTACAAAAACGGATACTTTCCCACTCTACGTTTTGAAAAATACCATCATTTACACAAACCCCTATAAATATGCTGTTAAGGTGCTATGAGCAGCCAGACCTACAGAGGGCAGTGTAACGAGAAGATAAAGTTTTAAGAAATTACCGTTTTTGGTGACTTTGAGCTTCGTTTTCGTGTAAACGAACGGCCAAAGCGCATGAAAACACCACCGCTTTTCAAAATACCATATCATTTGAAAACTTTTATTCCGGGAGAAACTAATTTTCTGACAGGGCATCTCAACAAATATCTATTTGGTGCTCTGATTTCTGCTGGCAAGAAAACCATCACGCGTCACTGGCTGCATCCCGACCCCCCCACAATAGAGGAATGGACTGATATTGTTAATGAAATATATAAAATGGAAAGGATTACTTTCTCACTTCGGCTACAAATGGATAAATTCACAAGGTCATGGTCAAAATGGGTCTCCTATATACAAAAGTCACAATTACCTAGAAACTAAATTACTTGTCTCCACTCACTTACTTTCTCGGTCATTTCCCTGTTGGTTTGAAGGACTGCTAGGTTTTATGCGTTTTATACGTACATAATTTTATGTGTGTGTATATCCAAACCCTTATAATATCGTAGTTTGGTCTCCCTACAACTGAATGTAGTCGCTGTTACAAGCCCATACATCCCGTTTTGATTCATCATTGTTCCTTTTTTTTTGTCTTTAGTTAGTTCTGTTTGTTTGTTTTTCCTTAAAAAATATAAATGTATGCAGGTTTTGTTTCTTTCAACATTACACAACTATAGGGCAACAGCTATGTTTTGACATGCTGATGTTTTTCTTTCTTCCTGACAATAATTGTAAACCAATTGTACACCAGCTGTGTAATGTAAGATGTGAGGATAATAATAATGAAAAAAAAAAAAAAAAAAGAAGAAAACACCACCGTTTTTGCTACGTGTAAACGGGGCCTAAGAAAAAAGTTCTGTGCGGTCAATGACAAAAATGTCTTCTGTGACGGACAAAGACTGGACTGGTCATGTTTCGATTTGTGCAACATGATTTGGGGGAGGCGTTTCCAAATCCTGTCGTCTTTCAGGGCGGCGTGGATCCACCACCCGCTCCGTCTCCTGCAAGCCAGTGCAGGGTCGTAATGTAACGCAGTACCACTCAGAGACCCCTCCTTACTCAGGAGAACGTCCTTCAGAGCACAGAGAGGACGAGAGCTAATTGAACATAAACAGTCTGAACATTAATACGACTCAGACAGGATCATGAACTATGGCAAGACGTATCCATGACCGTTACTTTGAATGATGTGTTTTTGGTCCAATTAAGACAAATATTTGGTGGAGGCAAAAAGAAACAAACTCTGGATACTATGAAGGATTTAAAAAAAGTCTTTGTCTTGACCATTTAACTATAACTAAAGTTATTCTCGCATCAAAACATATTAAAACTTCAGCCTGCTGGACCAACTTGATGATGCGACATGAATTGTGGGATACTTTGTGGTCTTAATTCCTTACAAGTAACACTGTTAGAGAGGACTACAGAGAGACATCGGGTGAAAAGCAACGGAATAACCAAGAAAAAGAAAATGAGCGAGAGTTACTGAGCAACACCACCATGATGTGTACACTGCAAAAACTCAAAATCTTAACAAGAATATTTGTCTTATTTCTGGTTAAAATATCTAATTTTTAATCAAAAAAAATCTCATTACACTTAAAACAAGACTCATCACTGGAAAAAAAACAACAATTTTCACCTGTTTCAAGTAGATTTTCACTTAAAATAAGTAGAAAAATCTGCCAGTGGAACAAGATTTTTTTGCTTGTAATTAGGGCTGGGACTCGATTAAAAAAATTTATCGAATTAATTACAGGATTTGTAATTAATTAATCGCAATTAATCGCAATTTGATCGCATATCAATTTTAGACCTGAGAACAATGACATTTCCGTGTTTTTTGTTTGTTTCAAATTGATTTTTGTATACGAGTGAATGATTGACTAGTGAAAACATATGTTCAATTTATGAAACAGTTTATTTTTATCAAGGTGGTGCTTCAACAAGAACAAATCAGTGCAATTTGCTGCAAAGTGCAGTAAATTAAATATATGCAGTATGCACATTGAATGAGACGGGTAGCCTATAGTCAAGGACCTTCTGTAATCAACACTTAAATATAACAAAATACTTTCAACTGTTTCAAGTTCATTCCAGAACATGGAAACACATTAGAAAACAGAGCACGATTCCATCCATCCGTTTTTTAAAACAAAATTTCCCATCCACGGGACCAACGAGACCCTTTTCATCTGCGACTTCATTCATCTTTAACGTGTGTGGTAACAACTTAGCTTGTGTTATGACGACGGCCGCACTTCGCTGTAACACTAATGCTAATGTTGGTTGCAGAACCTTGATAGAGAGAGTTGTGAAACGCTTTGATCTCACCGCGGAGCTCACGATGGGAGTCCACGTAAGTGTCATAACTCTCTTAGTGCGTCCCAAATGCCATACTAAAAAGTATATACTAAAAAGTATACTTAAGTTCGGCACACTTGTGAGTAAATATCAGTAAATATCATTAGGGTGGAAGTATGTGATTTCGGACGCAGCCTCTCTCTCAAGGGTCTGGTTGGTTGGTGCGCCGTCCGTGTGAAAGTCGTCCCGTGAGAAACGTTCCGAGGGGAAAAAACGAATGCGATTAAAATGCGCTATTTTTTCTAGCGCGCTATTTTTTCTGTAATTAATTAATCGAAATGAACGCGCTAAAGTCCCAGCCTTGCTTGTAATAAGAAGATAAATCTTGTCCCGCTGGCAGATTTTTCTACTTATTTCAAGAGAAAATTTACTTGAAACAGGTGAAAATTGTCAAATAAGTCTGGTAATGACTCTTGTTTTAAGTGTAATGAGATTTTTTGACAAAAAATTTGACATTTTAACTAGAAATAAGACAAATATTCCTGGTAAGATTTTGAGTTGTAGTGTAAAGGAGGAATCTCTCGAGCTTTAACAAAGAAAAAGGTTTATTTGTGTTGCTTTAAAACATCTTGAGGAAGATCCATACATCCAATCATCTATTCATTATCTATACCCACTTTAATCCCATTACGGGTCATGTGGGTCTAATGGGGACAAATCACAGATGTCAAAAGGCCGATTCAAGAAACTATAGGGATTTTCAAGAAACTACAAAGACATAATGTCT
The DNA here is from genome assembly GCF_033807715.1 of Cololabis saira. Lineage (NCBI taxonomy): Eukaryota > Metazoa > Chordata > Actinopteri > Beloniformes > Belonidae > Cololabis > Cololabis saira. Next base: position 41,652,154 of record NC_084596.1, on the reverse strand, counting down.
GCTATAGAAAAACTAATAATGTAGTATTTCCTTGCACTTGTTTCTCATTCTTTCAGATTGGTAGGAAGGATGACCTTAGTGAGGTAACGGAGTCAGGTCACTGACACCGAGACCAGGTGGAATTACGACAGTCTCCTGCCATGTGCAACGATCAGAACACACGTACAGCAGATCTGCCACAAGATTTTTGGACCATATGGAGCTTACAGTCCTCCTCTGCTCCACCTTTAGTGAGCAAGGGCTTAACAGTAATCCCACACACAGATGAAAGAGCAAAGGCAGAGGCTTCTCGGAAGGGGGAGTTGTCTGTGGAAACCAGAAGAAACGCTGTGAGCGCGGCCGGCGGCGCTCTGCTCCGGGACTGGGTCAGCATGTGACGCTCCACCCAAACAAGGATCTCAGAGAAGATCCTATCGCTAGAGGTGACTACTAGTACTTAGTCAAACATGGAATCCTTCAAGCTTTTTTTCAAATCAATGTCACGCCATGAATAAAGACAAAAACAAAACAACTCCTGGGTTTCCTCCGGGTACTCCGGTTTCCTCCCACAGTCCAAAAAACATGCATGCTAGGTAAATTGATGATTCTAAATTGCCCCTAGGTGTGAGTGTGAGTGTGTCTGGTTGTTTGTGGGGACTGCGGGTGGAAACTAGCATTTCAGCTAAAACCCGGTGTATTTACACTGCTTAATGTAGTGTTCATTAATATGCATTGTCCCGTCTAAATAAACTTTGAAAACTCAGAACTTCAAAGAAGCTTAGCAGAGTAATTGTACGACGGCTGAAACAGGAAGTGCCAGTGTTCACTGACTACGTTTACATGCAGTCAAAATTCAGGTTATTGCTAATATTCCGGTTACTGAAACATTCGGAATATTCCGTTTACATGGTAATTAATCATTTGGGATATCTGGATCAAAACAGCAACGCGCAGAGAATGTGATGACGCAATTCCCATCATTTCCGCTTCTTCTTCCTGTATCCAAATTCAAAACAAATGCTGTTTTGCGCAACTTTTCGCTCACCTTATTGTAAATCTCACTCTCCTGGTACTTTCTACCGTCTACAAATGCAGAAATGTTCATATCCTTCATTACATTTATGAAGTGATTAGTCTCCTCCTGGTCTTGTGTTTCTCTGTGTTTATAAGAACTTCCTGGACTCAAAAGACCAGGATTCCTTGCGAACAGAACATGTGCAGAAAACAAATTCATGACCGAATATTCGGGTTTTAAAAGGAGTAACCCAGGGGTCATAGACTGCGTTTCCATGCAGTCAATCACCCTTTTATAATCCGAATATTGGCAATAACCCGGTTGTGCACAGCCATGTAAACACCAATAACCCCTTTGAATAACCCGAATTTGCTAATATTCCGGTTTTTAAAAACCTGAATATGACCCCTGGGTTACTCCTTTTAAAACCAGAATATTGGGTCATGTAAACGCCTAACGGAATATCCCCATCAAACGGAACAGGAATTTGTTTTCCGCACATGCTCTGTTCACAAGGAATCCTGGTCTTTTGAGTCCAGGAAGTTCTTATAAACACGGAGAAACCAAGACCAGGAGGAGACTAATCACTTCATAAATGTAATGAAGGATATGAACATTTCTGCATTTGTAGACGGTAGAAAGTACCGGGATAGCCAGATTTACAAGAAGGTGAGTGGAAAGTTGCGCAAAGCAGCATTTGTTT